>NC_034602.1:70579545-70598740 GCF_900095145.1 Mus pahari
TATATATATATATATATATATATATATATATATATGTGTGTGTGTGTGTGTGTGTGTGTGTGTGTGTGTGTGTGTGTGTGTGTGTGTGTGTGATAATATCCCTGTATTGGTTGAGAGGTTAGTAAAGACTTTTTCCCAATCTGTAGGTTGCTGATTTGTCCTATTCATTATATCCTTTGCCTTACAGAAGCTTTCCAGTTTCATGAGGTCCCATTTATCAATTCTTGAGGTATTTTAATGATAATTTTGTTTCCACATTCCCATGTGAGGCATAGCATGAGCAAGGCATTCGAGCAGTGGAAGAATGAGACTGCATGTTGGCCAGAGCACACTGTGTTCCATCTGATCATGTTTACATTTCAGTATTAGTATGGAGCACGTTATTGAGCATTGAATTAGCAGAAACTCACATCAATACCATCCCAATAGCTTCCTAGTAAGTTATGTTGTGCTCTCTGCAGTAACAGACAAATGGAACCCAGTTAAACTCTGGTCCATTTACCATCCAGAGAATTTTGAAAAGGATGCTCACTTAGATGACACTGTTCAACCGTCAGAGGAAATAGCTAGTGTATAAGAATGGTTCATTTGCTTTCTTTGAAGAAATAGTTATGTCTATCTTAGTAATATTTAGGAATTTATTTTCCCTTTCCTAGGCCTTTACTGTTACATGAACTGTTCTCTTAGGCACCTAACCACTTTAGTCTTCTTTGCTTCACATAATAGCTACAATTCCATAAAACACAGGTAAGTATTTTCCCTCTTTTAAGGTTTTGAAGTTACACGTCAAGAAACAGGAAGAGACACTTGTCTGATGACAAGAAAAATGTTCAAGTAGAAAGAAAAGCATAAATAAAATTCTGATCAGATGTGTTAAAGGCATATACTCAATTGTTTTTATTTACAAAATTTCATTAATAAAAGAAGGAATATTGTTGAAGAGAAAACCTAGGCTGTAATATTCCCATTTCTTTTATTTTTAGTACTCCTGAGTTTTTAAAGTTTTAAACCTAAAAACATTTAGATGAAAATAATTGCAAATTAACTATGATTTTGAAGTCATGCGTACACACATGCACACACCATACAGACAACACACACACACACACACACACACACACACACACATACCACATACATACACATTAACATACAGATATTCACACTAATGCACATGCATAGTTCAACTTTGTATACAATAGTAAGAGCATAGTAGTCTCAGTCACATGAGAAAAGTACTTATCTGAGTGACCCCATTCTGTATTTCTATGGTTAGAGGTGGAATGTCCTTAAAGCGGCTCATCCCGAGGGACCACTCTCTAGCTTTTGACATTGTTTATGGGGACAGTACTACCATCGATTGATTGACCCAGAGGTGAATTTACCAAACGAATGGACTAACATGGAGAACACTTAAAAGAAAATAGTCATTAGAGACATATGATTGAGAACTGGATCGTGCGCCCACCCCTGTTCACTCTTCTTCCCAGCTTCCATAAGCTGATTTACGTGTACCCTTAAGTGGACCATAGGGACCCCACATATTAAGTCAAATGTCCTTCTAAATGTGTGAGTTTAAGAATATGTCTTGTTTTATTATTATATTATTTCACTGAAATATTATTTTTACTAAATTGGCTTATTTATTGAAAGAGAGTTTCATATATCCCTGGGCTGCCTCGAACTCCTGACGTAGTGGAAGATGAGCTTAAATTACCGCTACCCCTACCTGGAGCTTCCCAGTATGAGGATTACAAGTTTAAACTATTGCCCACTACACTCAATTTATATTGTACTTAGAGCAAAACACTGCACTTCTTTGTTTGTTTGCTTTTTAATTTAAAGTTTTTTGTTGTAGTTTTGGTTTGTTTTCTTTTTCTTATTGTTTTGTTTTGGCTTTTTACTTGTTCATTTACATCATTCATTCATTCACTGCCCTAGTCCTGGTCATCCCCTCCCACAATCCTTCTCCCTTTCCCCCTCCTCTACTCTTCTGAACAGGTGGGGGTCCCCCTGGGTATCCCCGCCCACCCTGGCACTTCAAGTCTCTGGGAGACTGGGCACTTTCGAAGAGAGTGAGGCCACTCTCTTCCACTGAGGCCAGATGAGGCAGACCAGCTAGTCAAATATATCCCACATATAGGCAACAGATTTTAGGATAGCCCCTGCTCCCATTGTGTAGGACTCACATGAAGACCAAGCTGCACATCTGCTACATATGAACATGGAGGCATAAATCCAGTCTGTGTATCTTTTTGGTTGGTAGTTCAGACTCTGAGAGCCCCAAGGGTCAAGGTTAGTTGATTGTGTTGGTCTTCCTCCTATTCTTCCGTAAGAGTTCCTGAACTCTATCCACTGTATGATGGTGGGTGTCTGCATCTGTCTGAATCAATGGCTGGTTGTAGCTTCTCAGGGAACAACATATTCTTTTCTGCAAGCATAACAGAGTACCATGAATAGCATTGGGAGTTAATGCTTATACAAGGGATGAGTCTCAAGTCGGGCTGGTTATAAGTTGCTCATTCCCTCACTCTCTGCCCCAACCCTGTGCCTTCATTTTTTTTTTTTTTTTTTTTTTTTTTTTAGAGGATAAACTTAAATTTGAAAGTTTTGTGGGTGGGTTGATGTCTGTATCACTCAGTTGGGTTCCTATGTGGCTACAGAAGGTGTCCTCAGGTTCCATATCCCCAATGTAGTGAGTCACAACTAAGGTCACCCCCATTGATTCTTGGGTGCATCCCTTATCCCAGGCCTCTGTATCCTTCTGGAGATGCACCCCTCACCTTCTCACTCCCATAAGTTTCAGATTTTCTTTCATTTTCATGTCACTCTAGTTGTCCTGTCATTCCCCACACCTGATCCTGAATACCACCTTCCCTTTCAAGCTGTGCCCCCTCATTCCGAATTCCCTTCCTCCATCTGCCTCTTATAAGAATAGATTCACACTTCCTCACTTGGGACTTCCTTCTTATTTTTCATAATTTTTTAATTGTATATTTTATTTATTTACATTTCAAATTTTACCCCCTTTCCCATTTTCCCCTCTCCAAACCTTCTATCCCAT
This sequence comes from Mus pahari, assembly GCF_900095145.1. Taxonomy (NCBI): domain Eukaryota; kingdom Metazoa; phylum Chordata; class Mammalia; order Rodentia; family Muridae; genus Mus; species Mus pahari. The sequence goes on from NC_034602.1 coordinate 70,582,610, forward strand.
CCCCTCCTTACCCTGCTTCTCTGAGGGTGTTCCCCCATCCATGTGCCCACTTCCTCCTCACCATTACACTGGGGAATCAAACCCTCATAGGACCAAGGGCCTCCCCTCCCATTGATGCCTGATAAGGACCTTTAGCTCCTTCAGTCCTTCCTCTAACTCCTCCACTAGGGCCTCTGTCCTAGGTCCAATGGTTGGCTGCCAGAATCCAGATTTTTATTGGCCATAATCTAGCATAACCTGTCAGGAGACAGCTTTATAGGCTCCTGTCAGCAAACACTTCTTGGCATCCTCAACAGTGTCTGTGTTTAGTGTCTGAATGTGGAATGGATCTCCAGATGGGGCAGTCTCTGGATGGCCTTCCCTTTAGTCTCTACTCCACTCTTTGTCCCTGTATTACCTTTACACAGGAGAATTCTGGGTAAAAAATTTTGGAGATGGGTTGGTGGCCCCATCCCTCTACTGTAGGGCCTTGCCTAACCTCTGGATATATATGGTCTTGACAGGTTCTCCTTCCCCTTTTTGGGGTATTTCAAGTAATGTCATCCCCATGGGTCCTGGGAGGCTCTGGCATCTGTAATTTTTCTGGTTGTTATCCTAGTTCCCCCTCCCCCATTGCTACACACCTCTCTTCAATTACCTGACCCTCTGTGCTTTTTCTACATCTCCTCCCATATCTGATTTCCCTCTCTTTTTCCCTCCCTCTCTTCTTTTCCTCTCAAGTCCTTCCCACCCTCTACTTCCCTTGTTTATTTTGTTCCCCCTTCTAAGTAGGCCTGAGGCCTTCCTTCTTATTTAGCTTCTTTGGGTTTGTAGATTTTAGCATGGGCAACCAGTATTTTAGGGTTTATATCTACTTACAAGTGAATAAATACAGTGCATGTCCTTTTGGGTTTGGGTTACCATATTCAGGATGATATTCTAAAGTTCCATCCATTTGCCTGCAAATTTCATGATTTTAATAGCCGAATATTATTTTATTGTGTAAATGTACCACACCATTTTTTAAATCTGTTTTTCAGTTGGGGTACATTTAGGTTATTTCCAGTTTCTGGTTATTATAAACGTAGCTACTATGAACATAGTAGAGCACGTGTCTTTGTGGGATATTGGGGCATCTTTTGGGTATATAACCAGGAGTCGTATAGCTGGGTCTTGAAGTAAGTGCTTATATATTTATTTTTCAAGAGAAAACGATCACAAATTAATTCAGTTGCATATCCACATTTAGGTGCTAATAACAGAAATAGAACAAAGTCCAAGACAGTAGAAATAACATGAGAAATAGGAGGGCTGATAATCAAATTTGGAAATTTGAAAGAAAAATTATTGAAGGAAATGGGAGAGAATAAATAATATAGCATGTTATGGAAATAAAAAGGAGAAAACAGATAAAGAAGCAGAGGAGATTAAGAACATAAAACAGTCTGAATGTCTTGATGCCAACTCATAGGAATGGCTAATGAAATTAGCACAATCCTAGGAGATTAAAATGAATTAAATTTGATATAATGTTGTATAGTTTCTGGTAATTAAGGAACCTGAATTGATAATGAAAGATATTGATGGACACAAACTCACACACACACACACACACACACACACACACATACACACACACATACACACTCACTCACACTTACTAGGATCATATGAGTTTAGGAAAGATTGAATGACGCTTTGAAGAAAATTATCCTTATAATAAAAAGCATTTCAGGAAAAACTGATACCTTTCAAGCAGCTTCTATTTTGCAAGCAAAGTTATACAAGGACCATCAAAGGAAAACAACAGACCATGTTAATTTGTAGCATAGCTAAATAAAACTGACCTTCAAACTTGTAAACACTCATTGCCTGTAGCAATGGATAGGGCCTTGTGAGATGGCTAAGAGAGAGAAAATAAATTGTCTCCAGAGATGAGCCTTCTGATAGGTTATACAGTCCCAGGAGGTCTGCTTTAAACATATACTCATTAACAACACTAAGTGATCTCAGCCGGTTGTGCATCACTGTGTGGGTAGGATAGAGTGTGGACGATGTAACAAGAATAGTTTTTAAAAGCGGTCATGTATTTGTGAAGGAGTTGAAGTTTCATGGCAAGAATTAGAAAGAGGAGAAAGGAGGATATGTTATGTAAATACAGTATCCATATTGGAAAAAATAAACTCAAAAAATAAATGTAAAAACAAAAACTTATAAAAATTTGTTATCAAAATCTTACAGGAAACATTATTTTAATGGGGAAACACTGGAGTCCTTTACTCTGAGATCTTAAAGAAGACGTTAAAGAAGGGATCCTTTCATTTCCTCTGCTTGAGTACATACTGAACAAATCCATCCCAGGCAGTCTTCTAGTCATGTGTGATACATTAGTGAATGAAGTAAACAAGAACTTGGCTTCCAAGGCATTTGCAGTCTGTTAAGGAGGATAGAAAAGTAAAGTGTGTGTGTGTGTGTGTGTGTGTGTGTGTGTGTGTGTGTGTGTGTAGAGAGAGAGAGAGAGAGAGAGAGAGAGAGAGTGTGTGTTTAGAGATGATCAGGAATATAAGAAGGCAGTGGTTTGAGAAGATTATGCATGTGGTAGCATTAAACAGGGGTGTAGAGAATTGAGGGAGTCTTGAAAATTAAAGGTTCTGAGTGAATGTGTATTATTGACATTGTTAGTGCCACGTGTCAGATCGTATGTATGGCAAAGTCTCTGAAGTTCACAGAGATGACAAACACTTTCTTCCTAGGGATTCTGACTATAAATGTTTGTCATATCTGTAAAAAATGCCCACCACAGCTTTCTCCCCTAGAACATTTTCAGTCTAAGGATCACTCCCCTATAGTGACTACTACTGATACTTGCTCACCATGTCTCATTGATCCTTCTGTATACCATACATCCTGCCTCCTTCTTTATCTGTATCTAAGAAGTTCACATGATTCTTCTGCTGTATGCAATAACAGCTGATCTTCCCAAAGGCTGTGGCTTCTCCATTAGAGAACCTAGTTCACTTGATCTCAACTATTGTGGGTGCCTGTCTGTGTCTTTGTTCCATTCCCTAACCACTCTCAGTCAGGACCAAGTCCCTAGAGTGACACAAGGACACAGAAAGATGAGTCCTCTAACTCTTAGTTAGAAAAAGTATTAAACAAAACTATAAAAGATATGAAGTAGTTGACTTAACAAGTCCTATCAGAATACCCTAGCAAGAGAGAAAGGGAACAAGTTGAAGAGAGGAGTGTTTACAAACCACTTACCTTTTATCAAAGATTCAAAGTTATTCTAGCCAGTTAGAATGGTAGGGGGCTTGGCAAGCTTGTGTCATCCATACCCTACCCATCAGATAGGTTACAAGATTGAAGACAAACAGTTATTAAGGGCATAGTGCCACTAGGCACAGGAAACATCTGTCACCTTAGCTGTATATGAACTCAGAGAGAAGACAATGTAAGATGGGATTGGTCCTTAAGTGTGTCTTCTGGGAGCAGTGACAACAAGAAATATGGAGAAAAAGAAGGGGAATGGTTAGAGGAGCATGATCTCACAGGGCTTTGTACATCTTCAGATGATTGGGGTTTAATATTAGTTAAACCATCTGGATATGGAACCATCTGGTTGTGGTATGGAGGAGAGACTGTGGGTGATGGAGAAAGCAACAGTAGACACAGGAATATAGCTAGGAAGCTATTAAAGCAATTTTAGAAGAAAAAAAACAGCTTAGATCAGATTTTTAGGCAATTAGTAGAGAATGATTAGAAACTATACAGGTTTTCAGTCTTAGAAGAGAAGCCAATCAAATAATGTCTTAGGGTTTCTATTGCTATGAGAGAACACTATAGCCAAACATCAAGTTGGGGAGGAAAGTGTCCATTTGGCTTACACTGATGAATATAAAATGATGAACTTGCTATGATGAAGACTGTTGTCATCCATCTTTAAGAAAATCAAGACAGAAACTCAAACGAAGCAGGAACTTGTTAGCAGAAGCTCATGTGAAGGTCATGAACGTATGCTGCTTATTGGCTTGCTCATCCTACATCTTTATAAAGACCAGGACCACCAGACCAGTGATGGAGCCACACACAATGGGCTGGATCTCCTCGATCAATCAACAGTTAAGAAAATGCCCTTTAGCCAGCTCTTATGGAAGTATTATCTCAGTCCAGTCTCAGTCCTTTCATAACTCTAGTTTGTGTGACAAGTTGACATGAAACCAGACAGCACAAATAAGGACTGGAGGAATGAAGTATCCATGTGTTGGTGTTCCTTCTTCTTGACTTTCTTGTGTTTTGGAAATTGTATCTTGGGTATTCTAGGTTTCTGGGCTAATATCCACTTATCAGTGAGTGCATATCAAGTGACGTTTTTGTGATTGGGTTACCTCACTCAGGATGCTATGCTCCAGATACATCCATTTGCCTAAGAATTTCATAAATTCATTGTTTTTAATAGCTGAGTAGTACTCCATTGTGTAAATGTACCACATTTTCTGTATCCATCTAGGTTTTTTTCCAGCTTCTGTCTATTATAAATAGGGCTCTATGAACATAGTGGAGCATGTGTCCTTATTACCAGTTGGAACATCTTCTGTGTACATGCCCAGGAGATATATTACTGGATCTGCTGGTAATACTATGTCCAGTTTTCTGAGGAACCATCAGACTGATTTGCAGAGTAGTTGTACAAGATTGCAATCCCACCAGCAATGGAGGAGTGTTCCTCGTTCTCCACATCCTCACCAGCATCTGCTGTCATCTGAATTTTTGATCCTAGCCATTCTGACTGGTGTGAGGTGGAATCTCAGGGTTGTTTTGATTTGCATTTCCCTGATAATTAAGGATGTTGAACATTATTTCAAGTGCTTCTCAGCCCTTCGGTATTCCTCAGTTGAGAATTCTTTGTTTCGCTCTGTACCCTTTTTTAAAATCGGGTTTTTGAATTTCTGGAGTTCAGCTTCTTCAGCTCTTTGTATATATTTTATATTAGCCTCCTATCAGACTTAGGATTAGTAAAAATTCTTTCCCAATCTTTTGGTGGCCTTTTTTGTCTTATTGACAGTATCTTTTGCCCTACAGAAGCTTTGCAATTTTGAGGTCCCATTTGTCGATTCTTGATTTTACAGCACAGGCCATTGGTGTTCTCTTTAGAAATTTTTCCCCTGTGCCCATATCTTTGAAGTTTTTCCCTACTTTCTCCTGTATACATTTCAGTGTCTCTGGTTTTATGTGGAGTTCTTTGATCCACTTAGACTTGAACTTTGTACAAGGAGATGAGAATGGATCAATTCTCATTCTTCTACATGATAACTGCCAGTTATGCCAGCACTATTTGTTGAAAGTGCTGTCTTTTTTCCACAGGATGGTTTTAGCTCCCTTGTCAAAGATCAAGTAACTATAGGTCTGTGGGTTCATTTCTGGATCTTCAATTCTATTCCATTGATCTACCTGTCTGTCGCTGTACCAGTACCATGCAGTTTTTTTTTATCAAAATTGCTCTGTAGTACAGCTTAAGGTCAGGTATGCTGATTTCCCCAGAGGTTCTTTTATTGTTGAGAATAGTTTTTGCTATCCTAGGTTTTTTGTTATTCCAGATGAATTTGCAAATTGCCCTTTCTAACTCAGTGAAGAATTGAGTTGGAATTTTGATGGGGATTGCATTGGATCTGTAGATTGCTTTCAGCAGCAAAGCCATTTTTACTATATTAATCCTGCCGATCCATGAGCATGGGCGATCTTTCCATCTTCTGAGATCTTCTTCAATTTCTTTTGTGGCGTAAGGATAAGTAATCTGTCTTTTACAAATGTGGGTGCCCTTCCATTTAGACCACAGATCTTCAAAATTGAAATATCTTCTTGGTGGATGTTTTCTTTGATAAGTATAGATTGCTTTCCTGTCTCTTTTGATTTTTTTTTGTTGTTGAATGTATATTTTATTTAATATTAGAATGGCTATTCCAGCTTGTTTCTGGGGTACATATGCTTGGAAAATCTTTTACCAGACCTTTATACTGAGATAATAACTATATTGTTGTTGATTTGTGTTTTTTGTATACAGCAGAATGTGGATTCTATTTATACATCCATTCTGTTAGAATGTGTCATTTTTTACTGTGGAATTGAGTTCATTGATATTGAGAGATATTAATGACCAATGATTGTTGTTTCCTTTTATTTTGATATTGGTGGTGGTTGAGAGTGTATGTGTGTGTATGTTTCTCTTCTGGTGTTTCTAATGGTGTGAAATTAATTATTACTTGTGTTTTCTTGAGTATAAATTAGCCTCACTGGGTTGAAGTTTTTTCTTCTAGTATCCTCATTATGTCTGGGTTAATGGAAGCAAAACTTTGTTGTTGTTGTTGTTGTTGTTGTTGTTGTTTTAATGGAATATCTTGGTTTCTCCATACATGATGATTATAAGTTTGTTGGGTTTAGTAGTATGGGCTAACATCTGTGGTCTCTTGGGGTGTGCAAGACCGCTCACTGCTCAGGCCCTTCTAGGTTTCAGAACCTTAAATGAGAAATTGAGTGTAATTCGTCTAGGTCTGCTTTCATATGTTACTTGGCCCCTTTTCCTTGCTGCTTTTCAAAATCTTTCTTTGTTCTATACATTTAGTGTTTTGACTTTTATATGGCAGAAGGATTTTTTTCTGGTCCAATCTGTTTGGTGTTTGGAAGCTTTTTGTACCTTCTAGTCATCTCTTTCTTTGGGTTAGGGAATTTGTTTTCTATAATTTCATTGAGGGGTTTTCTTTGCCTTTGAGCTGGTTGGGTTGTGTCTTTTTTTTTTCCTTCTATTTTTTTATTCCTACATTTGGTCATTTCACATTGTCCCAAATTTCCTGGATATTTTGTGTCATGAAGTTTTTTATTCTATATTTTATTTGACTGATATATTCATTTTCTCATTTATATTTTCTATATGTGAAATTATCCCTTCCATTTCCTATATTCTGTTGGTGATGCTTAAGTTCCTGTTTTCTTCCCTAGGTTTTTCCAGCTTTAGGATTGCCTCAGTTTGTGTTTTCATTATTGCTTTTATTTCTCTATTTCTGGTCTTGGATAGTTTTATTCATATCTTACATCTGTTTGATTGTATTTTCCTATATTTCTTTATATTTATTTGCTTCTTCTTTTAATGCCTCTACTATTTGAACATATTGTCCTATGTTTCCTTAAGTGATTTATTCATATCCTCTTTACAGGCCTTCTACCATCTTTATAAGATTGGATCTAAGTTCTTCTTGTCCTTCAGTTTCATTAGACTATGCAGTGTTTATAGTGGCTGGATAGTTGGGTTCTGTTGGTGCCATATTAATCTGGGTCTGGTTGATTTTGCCATTATTCTGTCCTTTAGGCATCTGTTTTTCCCTGATCTTGGCTAGATGATCCTGATGGTTGCCATAATTTATGGGAAGTGGAGGAGCCACGAACCAGACAATAGAAGTCAGGGTACCAAATGCTGTCAGACCCAGCTCTGCAGATAGTGTCCCAGGCAGACCAATTGGGATATCAAGAAGATCGACTAAGATTGGATTGGTCATCGAGAGTTCCAAACTTGTTTATTTGGGAACCCTCAAAGGTTTTCAAGGAAATACAGAATATTCTTTGGGTCCTGCAGGGCTCATTTGGACCAAAGAGCAAGCCCAGTACTAGACAACAGGACTCAGGGGTCCATACAGAACACATAATTCTTTACAGATCTTAAAAGAACAATACTTAACCTCATATAAAAAAAAAAAACAGGATAGCTAAAGCTGTCTTGTACAGTAAAAGAACTTCTGGGGCATCACTATCTGTGATTTCAAGCTGTAGTACAGAGCAATAGTAATAAAAATGTATGGCACTTGCATAAAATAACACAGTTTGATCAATGGAACTAAATCAATGACCCAGGGGTAAATGAGCATAACTATGGATACTGGATATTTGAAAAAGAAGTCAAAGCTACACAATAGAAAAAAAAGAAAAAAGAAAGCATCTTCAACAAATATTACTGGTCTAACTGGAGTTCTTCATATAGAACAATATGAATACATCAATATCTTTCACCTTGCACAAAACAAGTCCAAGTAGATCAAAGACTTAAACATGAAACCATATGACTAAATTTGATAGAAGAGAAAGTAGATAATATCCTTGAAGACACAGAAGACAATTTCCTGAACAGAATATCAACACTGTAGGAACGAAAAACAATTAATAAATGGAACCTCATGGAACAAAAAATATTCTACAAGACAAAGGACACCCTCAAATGGAATAAAAAGGCAGCACACAGAATGAGAAGATTTTCACCAACTCCATATCTGACAGAGGGATACACATCCGAAATGTGTAAAGGACTCAAGAACATAGACACCAAAAAACAAATAACCTAATTAAAGATGCAGGGCTGGTTTAAAGAGAGAATTCTCAACAGAGGAATCTCTCGTTGCTGAGAAGCACCTATAGAAATGTTCAACATTCTTAGTCATTAGAAAAATGCAAATAAAAATGGCTCTGAGATTCTATCGTCCACCAATCAGAATATCTAAGATAACAAACTCAACTGACCGCTCATGCTGGCAGGGATGAGAAGCACAGAGAACACTTTCCCATTGCTGGTGGGAATGCAAACTTGTACACTCACTTTGGAAATAAATTTGGTGTTTTCTCAGAATTAAGACTTGTTTTACCTCAAGATGCAACTATAACACTTCTGGGCATATAGCCAAAAAATTGCTGCACCATACCAAGATTATGTTTGCTCAACTATGTCCATAGCAGCTTTATTTTTAATAGCCAGAAATTGGAAACAAACTAGATGCCACTCAAATGAANAATGAATAAAGAAAATGTGGTATATTTATATAACATGGAATTGGGGTATTACTCAGATACTAAAAACAATGCTACCAGAAATTTGTTGGCAAATGGATGGAACTAGAAAAGATAATCCTGAGTGAGGAAACCCAGACCCAGAAAGACAAATATGATATGTACTCACTTAGAAGTGAATATTAATCATAACATACATGATAAGCTTGCTACAATCCACAGACTCAAAGAAGCTAAGTAACAAGGATTGCCCAAGAGGGGATGCTTTAATCTCATTGAGAAGAAGAAATAGATTAGACACAGGAGGGAAATATGTTGGGGAGTTGGGGGGAGGAGAGAGAATAGGAGAGGTCATGTCAGGGTTCTATAGAGGGAGAGAGCACTGATAGAGACAAATGGATTGTGGTCACATCTCTGGGAAGAGCTAGAAATCTAGACAATGGAAACTCCCAAGAATCTACAAGGCTGATGCTGACTAAGAATATTAGCAATGGGAGTTATGGGGCATGAACAGCCCATCTCCTGTAACCAGGTAAGACTTTCAGTGGAGAGGCTAGGACACAAATACCGCCACAAAATATTTGACCCACATGTTGTCCTGTCTAGAGGATATGAAGGAGTAAAATGGGGAGCAAAATTTGAGGAACGAGCCAACCAATGTTTGACCCAGTTTCACTATGCCATGAGATGGAGCCCACCCTTAACATTTTTCGTGTTATTCTGCTATACTTACAGCCAGAAACCTAGCATCCCTGTCACCGGGGAGGCTTTTGTCTGCAACGGACAGAAACAAATGCAGAGAGCTACAGATGAACATTAAGTGGAGCTTGAGGAATCTTGTGGAAGACGGGGTAGAGGAGAGAAGGAACCAGAGGTGTAAATAGCAGCACCAGGAAACAAGTGCAATCAAATATCCTGGGCCCACAGAAACTGAACTGCCAACTAGAGAGCGTGCACGGGATAGCCCAAGGCCCTGCAGCTCTATCTTCTTGTGGGACTCCTAAAACAGGAGCAGCGACTGTCTCTGACTGCACTGCCTGCATTTGTATCCTTTTCCTCTAACTATTAGCCTCAATCAGAGAAGATGTGCCTAACCTTACTGCAACTTGTTATGCTAAGGATGGTTGATATCCACAGAAGTGCTCCTCTTTTCTGAGGAGAAAAGGAAGAGAGGTGAATGAGAGAGAGGAGAGAAGAGGGAGAAAGACTGGGAGGACAAGAGAAAGGGGAAGCTAAAACTGGGATGTAAAGAAAATGACTCCACCAAAAAATTGAAAAGAAAAGAATGTCTAGGCATGCAGGGTACTATGGCCTCATCATTTGATATATAGCATTAACCATCACTATGAAGATTTCAATGCTATTTGTATATAATATGTATTCTTTGAAAATACTATGCAATACCTTAGAGTTTGTATTGAGAAGGAAGCTACGGCTGAGGAGTTGGAAAGATTGAAAGTGAAACCATAGAAATGAGAACTTTTAAAAAGCTGATGCTCCCTCAAATAGAAGCTGAATGATAATCAGTGAATATTAAATCTAATTCATGAATTTTAGAAGTCGAATATTTCTAATCATTGCCTAATGGCGTTTTTCTGAACAAGCTATTTAAGTTGTCAGTGTCCATTTCTTATGTGTGAGAATGTCTTTATTTGTACTCATGTGTTGTGATAAAGACCATGACCAAAGGCTTGGGGAAGAAAGACTTTATATCAGCTCATTGTTGCGGTCCACTATGAAAGGAAGTCAGGAAGAACATAAGATAGGAACCTAGAGACAAGAACTCAAGCAGAGGTTATGGAATAGTGCTACTCATGAACTGGCTCTACTTGGGTTGTTTTTTTATACACCCAAGGGTCCCTTGCCCTAGGTGGCGCCACTCACAATAGACTGATACCTTTCATGTCGATAATTATTCAAGAAAATACACCCCAAATTCCAGTAGGATGGCACCATTTTTTTTTCAATTGAGTTTTCCTTTTCACAGATGACCCTAGCTTGATTTCAGTTGTCATACAGCTAAGCACCATGATAATAGTCATGTTACCTACCACCTAAGACTATTTTCACAATGTATATTGCTGTGTGTGTATATATAAATATGAAGATAGATAGATAGATAGATAGATAAATACATAAAGAGATAGATATAGAGAGATAGACATATATGTGTCTATATATGCTAAAGACTATGTTCATACAACCCTGTATATGTGCATATGTATACATATATATTAAAAACACTTTCTGGATTATTAAAATCTAAATGTTACCATTATTATTAGTAAAATATATTTAAATTTGCATCTACTCCACATTATTACTACCATTACTGTTACCGAATTGAATGTGGAGATGGTTAAGTCAGGAAAGTGTTTGTCTTCCAAGCATGCAGACCTGAACTGAGATACTGAGGACCCACATAAAAGCTGTGTGTGAGGTAACTTTGTACATACAGTGCTGGAGGAGATGGGTACAGAAACAAGTAGATCCCTAGAGATCTCTGGCCAGTTATTCAAGCCCGGAGTTAAGTAAGAGAACCATCCTCAAAAAATAAGGTGGAGATCCTTTGACAAAGACATTTGATGTCAAATGTCCTGCTTCCACCCTCACATGGACATACTGCACATACATTCATATGTATGCACACACCCAAATAGATGCATAACACACACAAATATAAAAAATATTGAGATGTGCTACAGTCCCTTATCAGTGATGCTGGCCAAGTGGTCAATCTTCAAGTCATAGACACATGAGCACCATTAAAATTACTCAGAAGATTTTATTTATATATCCTACATGTTTAAGTGGAGAAATAACAAAGAATAAGAAGCCATCAGTTTAAGAAGGAGTATGTATGTGTAAGAGACACGGAGATATTGAATGGCAGAACGTGGAAGGGATTAGATGCTGGTTGGGGAAGTAAGGAAATAATATAATTATATTTAATTAAAATTATAAATAAAATAATCATATTTTGTTGGACAATTTTTTAATCACGGTACAATCTTCTTGGAAAGAGTCATCAACAGCTACCAAAGAACAAGAACAAAATCATACTAAAATGACTCATCCAATTCTTCTGCATTTGTTTTTTTTTTTTTGTTTGTTTATTTGTTTTTTGGGTTTTTTTTTTTTTTTTTTTTTTTTGCTTTTGCTTTTGCTGATTTTTGAACGCTCAGCCTAATAAAAGAGGAAGCAGTAGATAGTGCAATGCAAGGACTTCCACCCATAAAGTATTGCAGACTAGAAGGACCTATAATCCTCAATTTGTAAAGAGGAAAAATATGTATTTCTGTTACTTAATAAAAAAGGAATCTCATTAGAAAAAGAAAATATCAGGGATTGTAATAGAAACTTCTGTTTCTATAAATAAACTGTCCAATTACAGAACTTACTTCTGTGATTTCCTACTACTAAAGAAGTTATTGATTATTCAGATCACATAAACACGTCATGTGTTTTGCCAAATCACATTTTCTCCAGTTGAACCAGTAACTTGGGAAAGACTCATCTTGCCCACCATGAGGAAGGCACTCTCTTGCCCCATGTTGTGATGTAAGAAGTAGCTGTAGAGAACTGTGAATAACACAGTGAAAAGGCTTAATGCAGTAATGAAGTCTGCCACCTGTGTGGTCTTCCTTTGATTTCAGAAATTGTCTTAAAACTCTCAACATCTCTTCAGTGGCCCACTTGATATTTTCCCCTACAATGTCACTGGGAATAATTAAGCTGTTAAGAGAGGATTCATAATGAAGCAACAAAACACAAAACAATTAAAGCAAATATTTTATGCTCATTTGATTTCCCCTCATTAGTATTTAAAGGTCAGAAAAAACATTTATAATATTTAAATAAAGAATAAAACATAAATGCTCATTTCCTCTTGGTTTAAAGCTGTTGTTGATAATAAATTCAAAATTTAAGAAGAAATAATAATATGAAGGATTATTACATACCCCATATTTACTTTGCAATTTTTAAAATTTTCAGAATTGTCATAGCAGGCCCCATTGATGATCATGTAGCCTATAATCTTTATTCCTAACAAACAACTTCCCTTTAGCATTATTTGTAATGAAGGCACAAGACAATTTACATTCTGCATGCTGATTTTTAGGACCATTCGCAGATCGAATTGGTGCCACCTCTGATGACCTAGCCAATCAGAGGCCTGGAAAAGCTCTAGTCAACCTTGGTAGATCATGACACCATCAAGATCTGGAGAGCAACAAGCCCATTGCTGATGACATACTTCCTTGATGGCATTAGTATGACATTTACTATAATAATCGAACTCTGAACTGTATTTCACTTGAAGGAAATTTATTGAGGATCTACTAAAACCAGCATTTCTGATAATTAAGGGAGAATAGTTTAAAATGTTTTGCTCCCCATAGGGAGCCCCTTGTCCTTGAAATTAAGATATTTTCATGCATATAACTAAAACTGTAAGCTAATATTCATAAATTGCATGCACTGTGTTTTTTCCCTCACTCATCAACTTCCAGTGTTTCTTCCACTGTGTTTGAAATGTAAACATCTGGAAAAAACTAAAGACAGGATACTACCATGAGAAATACATCCCAGAGATTAGCATAAGTGGGATAAATTCTATTAACTCACATTCCTTGGCATTTGCATGAATTTAAAAGAGATATCAGTTAACATTTACATGTGCTCTTCTAGCCATACTCTTGGAGATTCTGTAATTGTATGAGATTAGAAAAACAAAAAGGAATTTCTTCTCAAAAAAGCTAGTCAAACACTTAGTCAACTGAAAGGACAGATGGCTCAGCCTTTAAGAGCACTGGCTGCTCTTCCAGAGAACTTTGGTTTGATTCCTAGCACTGTCTATTTATACCCCTCAGTGTCTGTGGTCTGAGGAGAACCCATGTTCTCATCAGGCCTCACTCTGAACCACTATGCATGTGTTTGGTGCATGGACATATATTCAGGCAAAACATGGAGGCAAACACATAAAATAAACTAATTAAGATAAATATTTAGAGTGAATGGATTCTTAAATTTCATACAATTATATGAACTATGATTTTTAAGTAGTTAGCAAAGAAAGTTCCAGCAATTTGTTCCCATCAAGCAATTTCTTATTAATAACATCTGAATAATTGCCTATATTTGAAATGAACGTGCCATTTCCTAAAAAGTATTATCTGATTTATATTTCAAATACCATAATAGTCTTCAATAAAATATGCTTTATGAGAAAAATTTTCCTGTAAGTGTGAAATGATACTTCCTGTTTTATTTTGTATGGTTTTGTTGTCAGGAGTCATCTAGAATAGGCTAAGGCTAGCAAGTGGCCTTCCTGGAGGTCACCCATCATTTTTGCATGGTCTGCAATGTGTGAGCTCTGTGAGACAAGGTCTCAAAGAGATTTAAACTCAGGATTACTCATTGAGGCTGATATTCCTGTCATGTCATTATTAAATTAATATAAAAATCCCAGGGCATTACCCCACCCTATTGAACAGATTTCCTGTAGGTTAACATAAATATGAATTTTCCTGCATTGATGCTGTTTAGATGAATTAATGATGTTATAGTATTCCTGACTTGATCTTAGGAAGAAAGTTTTAAGATAAGGTTTAAGTTGTTCTGTTAGAAAGATGTAATGAAATTAGGATTAAGAATAGAATGTGCCCACTCCTCTTAATAGTAAATTAAGACTGCATAATCAGAAATAGAATGGGCTTTCATAATGACACTAAAAAGAGAAATAGGCTTGTGATAAATCTGTGTTCAAAGAAAAGCATTCAGGTCCAAGGATGAAGCCACAGGTGTGCACTCTGATAAGGTAAGGCCGTAAGAAACTCTTCTTTAAACCTATAATTACCAGATGGAATGAAACACTGCTTTGAACTTACACTTTTGTAACTCCCACTTTGTGTAACATTTTATCTATGAAGTAATTTTCTAAGAACGTTTGTCTATAAAACGGAGAGTGTAAAGAAATAAAGGTGGAGCAGTGTGGAGGCTTGGAGACCTGTGCCTCATCCATCCATCCATCCATCCATCCATCCATCCATCCATCCATCCATCCATCCATTCTTCCATTCTTCCATCCATTTATCCGTCCTTCCATCCATCCATCCATTCATCCAACCAGGTGTACATGTCTGTAGGTATATGTGTACATATGTAAGAATGCATGCATACTTGTGGAGTTGATTGAGACAGATGCTTGGGTCGAGCCAGAGTATGTGTGTATGAATGTATATGTGTCTATGCATATTTGCCTGTGTAAAGGATCCTAATTCTTTTCCTTCCCTTCCTCTCTGGTTCACAATTTGTTAACCAGCCAGGCCAGTGAAGGGCTTATGGCTGCATGGCCAGAAAAGGGAGTCTAGCAACACATCCTTTATCCAAGCCTCCAAATACACTCCCACCCACCCCCACTCACCCACCCCTGCTGATCAGCAAAAGGTGATAAATCTTCAGAAACCATAGGCTTCTGGCCCCAATGAAACTAAGAATCAAAGAGAGTAATAATATTAATAATAAACAACCTTTACTCTTGTAAAACGTAGTTTTGCAGCACACCACAGGACACTCTGCTCCATCAGCTACCTTCCAAAGAGAACCCAGGCTGAGTAAGCTCCCAGCAGTTTGCTTTGTTGTGTTGTGTTTTGGATTTGTTTGTTTGTTTGGTTGGTTGGTTGGTTGGTTGGTATTTGTTTTTTGATTTTTTTTTTTTCATTCTGAATTAGCTCTGGGTCCTGTTCTCCAGTGCTAGCTTTGTGTTGAAAATGTCAACTTGTCCCCTTATATGATCATATCTCTTAGGAAGTTTTCTGATACTCCAGGACACATGCAAACCTCCAACAGCCATGTACATAACTAATGGCTAACGAGGATTTTAATTAGTCTGTGATGGTTTTATTTGCCAGCATGGTTAGGCCATGGTAGAAAACATTATGCTCTAGATATTTTCTCAATGAAATTTTTGTGTAAGACACACATTTAAATAAACTCTAAGGAAATATAGTGCCCTTCAAAATGTGAATGAACTTGTGTAAAGGATCCTTATTCTTTTCCTTCCCTTCCTCTCTGGTTCACAATCAGTTAAACAGCCAGTCCGGTGAAGGGTTTATGGCTACCTGGCCCATACAGTTAGTTAAAAGACTTTAAAGAAAGACTTACTTTCCATAGAAAAGGATTCCTCGAACATAGTTACATTGGACTTGGACTTCAATCTGTTCCTGGGTCTCCATCTCCTTGTATTTGACTTGTTGGCCTTCACACACACAACAAATAAGTATCTCCTCCTCCTCCTCCTCCTCTTCCTCCTCCTCCTCCTCCTCC
>NC_034602.1:70598877-70608314 GCF_900095145.1 Mus pahari
TTTTTTTTTTTTTTTGGTTTGTTTTATTTGTTTTGCTTTGTTTTGTTTGTTTTGTTTTGTTTTGTTTTGCCAGAGCCTGACAAATACAGAGGCAGATACTCACCACCAACCACTGGTCTGAGCATGGGGGCCCCAATGGAGGAGTTAGAGAAAGGACTTAAGGAGCTGAAGAGGTTTGCAACCAGATAGGAAGAACAACAATATCAACCAACCAGATGCCCCAGAGCTCCCAGGAACTAAACAACCAACCAAAGAGTACACATGGAGGGATGCATGGCTCCAGTAGCATATGTAGCAGAGGATGGCCTTGTCAGGCATCAATGGGAGGAGAGGCCCTTGGTCCTGTGAAGGCTCAGGGATGCAGTGTAGGGGAATGCCAGGTTGGAGAAGCAGGAGTGGGTTGGTAGATGGAAGCGTGTCTTCATAGAAGCAGGGAGAGGGGGAATGGCAGAGGAGGATTCCGGAGGGGAAACTGAGAAAAGGGGTAGCATGTGAAATGTAAATAAAGAAAATATACAATTTTCAAGAAAGTAAAAAAAAGTGTAACATGAAAATAGAAAAAAAACAAAAAAAAATTATTTTTCTATTTTCAAATAAATGTTTCAGTTAAAGTTGATTTTAACTGTGCAATCTTTTTAATATAAAACTGATGCTTAAATAAACATTATATAAACTGACTCAGATTACTAGACTATAATTTTGAAAATTTCAGTTATATTAAATGAAATACTCATGTTTTACTCTTCTTTTATATGGTCATTGAATACCTTCTGCCCTAAAATAAATTCTACCCACCCCCTCCTTCTTCCTTTTGAGAACAGGTTTCTCTGTGTAACACCCCTGGCTGTCCTATAACTCACCTTGTAGATTAGGCTGTTTTCAAGCTTACAGAGATGTGCCTGCCTCTGCCTCTCAAGTACTCAGATTAAAGATGTCTGCCTCCTGGCTAGAATAAGTTCTATAACTAGAAAATGAATATATATGTATATATATATATATATATATATATGAAACTTTCTATCTTTCTTTCTTTCCTTCTTTCTTTCTCTTTTTTCTTCTTCCTTTTCCTTTGGAGACAGGTGTTCTTTGTGTATTACTATCTGCCTTGGAAATAGCTGTTTAGAACCAGGAATCAGGCTGGTCTCAGACTCAGGGATCTGGCTGCTTCTGCCTCCCAAGTGCTGGTATTAATGGCATGTGCCACCACTGTTCAGCTTAGAGTCAAAGCTTTTTACAGTTACTAAAGATCAGAACAACTAACACATAAAGCATAGGCAAAGTCACTAATTAAAATTTGTTTCACCTATATAATAATATATAGTAAATAATTTAAAATAAAATGTATATATTTTAATAAAAAGAAAATTATTAATTCATTATATATCTAAAGCATATATATGCTATTCATGCTTTAACTATATGAAACAGGAAAATGAATATTATACACAGTATTAGTAATAACAAAATATTTTTAAAAAATATTTGGTGTACTGAGTATATTACTTTTCAGTTTATTTCTTTTCTTTTTGTGTCCACAAAAGCCAAAATTGAACCTGAACTCTCTGTCTTTCATCCCCAGCTTCTGTGTCCTCAGATTAATGGAATGTACAACTGTATATAGAACTATAATTCGATAATATTCTTTTTTTCTAAAATAGATATGTCTGGTTTTAGTCAATAAGATGTAAAACTTTTTAAGATTGGAGGAACCAGCTAATAGGCATGAAGTTCTCAATGAACTATTATATAGTTTTCCAATAGCACTCTGTAGCTAATATATGATGGTTATCAACTGCGCTTTTGTATTCCCTTATATTCTGGGAGCCTTATGAGGAAAACCATTGTGTGCAATTATGGCACACCCTGAGCATATAGAAAAAGTCTTTAATATTCAATAAATGTATTTTTCATGATAAACAATGCATAATAGCTGCTATCTATGAAAATAGTATGAAGAGTTGGTAACTAGACCATGGTAATTAGCAATAGCATATTTATCTTCACAGCTAACACCACCTATACTTTGGAAAGTTAATATTATATGTAAATACTCAGGAAAATTGATATTGCTAAAAGGAACCCTTAAATTATGTTCCTCTCTCCATGCCACACCTCTGTGATTTCCATATCCTCATAGCAGGACTGGGTCTGTGCATTTGATGATTTATAGAGCCTATGATTATGTTAAGTTACAGGACAAAATGGTTCTGTAGATTAAATTAAGACTGCTAATCAACTGACTCTGAGTTAATCAAAGGGGAGATTATTTCAGTGAATCAGCTAAATCTAATCACATGACTCTGTGAGAGCACAGAATTTTATTTAACTAGCAGGAGAAAAGGAAATTAGCTTTTCAAAACATACAGAGGACTTTATTTGCTGTTGCTGCCTGAATGATGGCAAAAGACCATAGAGTGGGAGTCAAGAAAGAGAAACTATCCATGGATAACAGCCATCAAGAAATCATAGGTGCTCAACACATAAAGGATTGGATTCTGCTAGAGATCTGAATAGGCAATCTTCCCCCAGACCTCTAGATTACTCGCATTTTGTTCTCATCTTTGTATGTCTAAGCAAACAACATACCTGAGCCTGCCTTGCTTTGGAGCTAGAGAACAAGGAATAACAACTATGAGTTTGAAGAGGGTAAATTTGTAGGAATTTAAACTTAAAAAGTAGAGATATAACATGCTAAGAAACATCTTAGTTTGCATGAATATCCTTGTGTGCATGAACTTGTGTATGCGCATTCTTGTGTGCATGGATGTTCACATTCATGTGTAGGCCAGTCCAAGACTTCACCTATAAGAACTTTTTTAAAAAGATAGTTTCTCACTGAGACCTGAACATCAGCCCCAGAGTTCATCTTGTCTTAATCTCCTTGGAACTCAAATTTCAATTGTATGCTATCATGTCAATTTTTTAACTTAGATTCAAGGTATTGAACTCAGGTCTTTGTGATTGCAATAGGAAACCACAAGCGACCAGGCAATCCTCCTAACCTAATTATTATTATTTTAACTCGGATATTCTAGTCTTCATGTATATTAATTTTTTACCCCTATGATAAAAACACTGCAACTAATGCAACGTATACAAGGAAGGCTTTATATAAGGAGACTTTATCTATCTATCTATCTATCTATCTATCTATCTATCTATCTATCTATCTATCTATCTGTCTATTTATGATTATAGAGAGATTAAAGTTCATCACCATCCTAATTGAAACTATGGCAGCTGGAGAGTATCGTGCTGGGAACAAATGAACATTCACATCACCAACAGCAAGCATCAAGTAGATGAAGCAAACAGGAAAGGAACAGCATGTGACTGTTGAGAACCCAAAGCCTTGCCCCAGAGATAGACTTCATTCTGTATTTTCACACCTAAGTTGCCAAAATATGCAACCTACTGGAGACTGAGTATTCCGATGTCTAGGATAAAGGGAACATTTCATTCAAGCCACCAAGTATATAACCATGTTCATCCTAAACTAAGAAATCTTTTGCTGTAGTTTCAAGACCCAATTAAATGAGCACATAGAAACACGGAAAGTAGAGAGCTGCTTTTCTTTACATTGCACATAAAATTTAGTTTCATTTTTCTCTAAACTGGCCTGGTCTTTCAGAATACCTGTTGGGACTGTGTGACTGCATTGCCTCTGGGATGTTGGAGTGTCACAGGCATTCTGTTCTTGGAAGGCAGAACACAATTCATGATGGTGGCCCTAGATGCTGTGGTTCTCCATCTCTGGTGTGACCAGAGGCTGCTGGTGACCTCAAGGAGTTGACAAACCTGTTCTGTGAGTCTACCTTTCCCCTAAGCACCAGGCAGGAAATGAATGAGCAATGGGTGGTAGGTAGAATACAGTTTGGTTCCCAGTGAGTGCTGAGAGTATGAAGGGGATGGAAAAGAGAAGGTCTTCTCCAGGAGATTTTAGGTGTGACACTATGATGAACACCCTCCCCCACCAGGCCATCCTTGATCATGAAGGTTCTTGCTTGTCTAAACTGCTTTATGCATGGCGGAGGTGATTCCATAGGTCTTACTCAGGGTGAACCAGGGATTAAATATCTTTTGTAGGAAAGGGTGCCCGGGAAGGGAAGCTCATTGGCTAAACACTTTGGGTCTATCTACATACCTCATTTGCATGGAGAGCTCTAGGTGTCATGGTTACATGTTCCAGGACAGGTAAAGCCTGGCCAGGAGTTGATTCCAATGCCTTCCATTCTCAATTATAAAATTTACTGGGGTTTTGGAACCTGCTTCAACCTTACCCATTTTTCTGTATGGTGGCACAAATATCCCACACAAAAGAAAACTTATTCTAACAAATAATAATCTCTTAAGCATCATCATGGTTTTATACATAGGCTTCAAATTCCAAATCTATCACAAAACTGTTTTTAAAGTGTTTTTTTTTAATCTCTTGGGTTTTTTTTTTTTAAACTAGTTTCATTTTGTTTGTTTGCTTGTTTGTTTCCAATAGGAAATCTAGTTTTACCATTCTGAACCTCGCTCTTCTTCCTAGAATAATGTATGGACAATTAGGATGCTTGCCCTGTCCTCGTGAAGCAGAGGACTGAAGATGCTTTGGGTTTTGACAGGGAATTTACGTGTAGCAACTTGATGCAGAGCAGGAAGGAAGTTTTAAGACAAGACCAAGAGTTTGAAAAATCAGAAAATGGTCCTTCTGCCACTTTACTAGGCCCACTGAGAATCATGTGTCGGCACTTGGGCAATGTAAACACTGACAAGAATAGACCAAAGAAATAATAAGCTTCGATTTATTTTAGCTTAAATGCTTTGCGTGACTAAATAGCAAAAATAAAATTAGTTGAATCACTCAGGAGGCTGAAGCAGGTGAATCACTGAAAATCCCAGGGCAGCCTTTGCTATGTAGAAAGTTCAAAACAAGTCTAGGATACACAGGAAAACTGTTTCAGAAACACTAAAATTAATTTCAGATGTGGATTGTCTGACCTTCCTGATAAGAGAAGGTATCTACCTGTCTAGAAATACCCATTAGCCACCTACATAAATCATCCCTAAATCAGATTTATGGTGACGTGTGCCCCCGTGTCGAGAGTCCCAGTTATCTTTTAGACAGCTATTAGAGTAAAATCACATTCTCTGAGTGAACACATTACCTCTCTCACGTTAGCTGGCCTGTCATGTGGCATAGTCTGGTATTACTCATTTGCCAAGAGGAAACGGCCATAATGTTTGTCCATAGCCTCATTTACTCTCTAGAAAATATTTTGGGGGGAGTTTGGCTGGATTCTTCTTCCCCTGCTGGGGAATTTCCTATTACATTCAAGGTCAGAATTATGAATGCCTAATGCTGAATTCTCATTCATAAAAATATTACCTTCCTAGTACCAAAGTGTGTATACGTGTCTGTGGTACATCTTTCTATGATTCTGTGAAGTAGGTAGATCACCCACATCTCCTAAGCAATCATTCTACCAACTGAACTATATCTGCCATGTCCCCACCTACTACTGCTGACCCAGATTCCCTGCAAACCCCAGTGGAGCACATGCAAAAACCATTGTAGTAGAGCATACGCTAAGAAATCCAAAGTAAACCACATCTTTTCTTCCCCCTATACCTGGCAACGCCCTAATGGAGTTTCGGTGTTCTCAGAGATATCTCCTTCCAGAGTTCTGATGGTGGCTCAGGGTACCTGTTTCCAGCTCTGACAATGGCTTCAAATTGCACAGCATGTCCCAACTTGTGCAAGCTAAAGTCTAAAAGTGAGAGGCTGGAATTACCAGATTCTTCATATGTCCACACATTTGCCTTTTCTGGCTTTCTCTTGAAAACATCCCTTGGACTTAAAGGGATTGGCTCTGTGCTTCCTAAAAGTTGTGCCTCAATATGTTTAATTGCTTGGAATGACTCTTTGCATGATGAGAAACAGCCCAGGAAGACTATAGAGGAAAGTACAAGAAGTGGCCTCCGTATCTCTTATGTTTGACTGTTTATGAGGTCAGAAAGTTTAGAAAGTGTTCAAATGAAAATCTTCATTTCATATTGATATTCTTATGACAACATACTATTTTGGTCATCAGAATTTGACCATTCTAGCTGAATCTTTATGTACTGCTGCAAAATATCTCAGTTGACCCACAGATGCTATAGAACCAATTTAAGCTTCAATTTCACTGATGAGAGACCCATTAGGCAGAAAAAACAAACAAACAAACAAAATAATATAACCAAACACCATCCCTGCACCCAAGCCACCACAGAAAAAAGAAATCTCAACCTAAACAGATTTTCCAATATTTTTCTCTTTCATAGACCAGTTTATGAATTTGCAAAAGATTGGGTTTTGTTCTATTCTCTTCATGCCTCTTTCTTAAAAATTACTTTGAAAAGTACTATAGTGAAGTGTCATGTCTACTTGTGCCATTGAAAATATTAAGTCAATTGAGGTAAAGAGAAAATTTCCATCATCATGACTTATTGTTTATGATGACTTCTCTCAGGATCATGAAGGGGAAAACACGCTTCTCTCCTTTGAAACAGGAGTAATACTTTCATATATGTGTTATCATGTACAACATCCTAGATCACCTCAGGGACAGAGTCAGCTTCCTGTACTGTTCCTTCCTGCTGATACAGTCTTTTTTTTTTTTTTTTTTTTGGTTTTTGAGACAGGGTTTCTCTGTATAGCCCTGGCTGACCTGGAACTCACTTTGTAGACCAGACTGGCCTTGAACTCAGAAATCTGCCTGCCTCTGCCTCCCTAGAGCTGGGATTAAAGGCATGCGCCACCACACCCGGCTTACTGATACAGTCTTGAATTGTACCTCAACTTTAGATTTTAGTGAAGTGTCAAAGCTTCTAAATTGAAGTCTGTTTTTGAATCTCATTCAATACATACAGCTTTGATCCAGTTTTCTTATGTTTGGATGAAAATATCATTTAACAAACAACCTTTCTCTGTGATTCCAAGCTCTTATTGTCAGAATAAAATGGAAGGATGATATTGTTCTAATTTATTTCAATCCTTTCCTGTGACTTATATAGGACACTCAATACTCTGTGCACCACAGTATATTCCACCTGCCACTTACTCATTTGAGTATGTCTTTCTGTAGAAGCCGTATCGTCTGGTAAGATCTTGATGTTCTCAGAGTCTTGGAGAGCTCTCTCATAGGCTTATCTCCCTGTGTCCTTTCATTTACAAAGAATCCTGCTTCCTATGGGGAAATTTCTGTCACCCTTGTAAATATCTTCCCTATGAACACCTTTATTAACAAAATGTTCTAAAAATAATCACATCAGAATGTAGTGTGCTGCTTCTTACTGCTTAAAGATGGGAAAGAGCTGTGTGAGTAAAAAAAAAAGTAACAGAAAAACTAGAAAAAGAATAATTACACAAGAATGAGTCCAGCGACTACTGGCTGTGGATGCAAATGAAATATAAAGTACAGATCAACCAATCTGATACATAGTCATATTAGACTCATTTATTGAAAGTGTAGCCAACTGTTTACCCTGCTGGTTAGCACTTACAAAGGTAACTCTGATCTTATGAATGTCAGAGCTTGCTCTCCAGTGTTCTCAGCTTTCACAGGGATACCTTTCTTGTCCAGACTTTCAAAGTGAAGCAAAGAAGAAAGAGAAAGAAAAAAGCATCCCATGGGAGATGACAACATTCTCCACAGGGATCCCCATTTGAGATGTGCTGATTGTAATATGCTCAGAATGGGCTCAGCTCACCATAATCTACTCTGAATGTGCCTGCAACCTTCGGGTGCATGGTGAGCCAAAGGTCAGTCTGATCTCAATGGAGAGGAGGAAAGAAATCCATATTTTGTATTGCAGCAAACAAGTTAATTAATTGTCGGCTCTGATTTCTCAGTTGTCAAACAGTAAATCCATTCATTCCTTAGGATTTAATCATATTGCCAGCTGCATGGCAGCAAAGCCAATTATTTACCTACATGTACTTAATTATTCTAATGTTTCAAATTTTCACAAAATATCCATTCTTGAAGAACAAAAATAGAATGGATCATATTACAAGCAAACTCATAATAGCTGGCTGGAAGTTTTATTTCGTTAGCATTTGAAGACTACTTACATTTTATAGTAAGGCAAGCAGGTATTTCTAGAAGACTTTACCAATGTGGTAGTTACCTTAAGAATTAATAAGAAACATATTCTCATGTTAGTTATTATTATTCTAGGTCTATTTTGTATTAGAAATTTTTTTTCATTTCTGAAGACCTGCCAGTATATAACACAGGAATAGTAGTTTATAGAGAAATGTATACTCACAAGACAAATAAAACTAACAAGGAAATTCAAATTCCACTGATTAAATCATTAAACAGATTAAAAACAGCTTGCACTTTAAGCTGCATGTTACCTACGTGTTTATTTTCTCTTCAGTTCCATGTGTTCCTTCTTTAAGGAACTTGCTTCATTTCAAATGTGGTTGCAGGTGCCTCCTACAGAGCCTGCCACCATCTTCTTTTCCTATCTACCAATCCGATACATCCAGCATGCATTAGCCTATTGTAACCTTCCTGTATTGTTTAATATAAGGACAAAGAGCATTCAAGGGACAATAAACAAGACAAAATGTAGTATGCAAGTACACTTTCATTCTCTTCCAATTGTCTTTTTGTGTTTCCTTTCTCCTTCACAATCTCCACCCCAGACAATGCTCACTCTTTCAGATGGTCCCTGGAGTCCCAGGGCCTATCTGAAGTTACTTCATGCTATTTTGTAAACGATATTAACTTCTTACTCTACACCATGAAACATACATTATATACTGAAAATGTCACCTTCTGTCCCACATTAAAAGTTGTTTCTCTCAGCTGAAATGTTACTGCTTGATAATTCTGGAATTAATTTTACTAATACTGTGTCCACTCTCAGGATGATATGTGATTGAAGATCCATGACTAATAGATTCCAGTTGCATCATACCAAGGGACTCACATTAAGTCATTAAAAGAAGTTATAAAAATTATTGAAGTATGTTGATCAAAGACATAAAAGAATATATATATATATATATATATATATATATATATAATTTTATATTCTTCCTTGAGAATCTCTTTTGAAATACCAATATTATTGGCTGGATCTTCATTAAGAAACAGTATTATTATACATTAACACTTTCTAGTTATTTATTTATTTATTTTTATTTTTTATTTTTTTATTAGATATTTTCTTTAATTACATTTCAATTGCTATCCCGAATGTTGCCTATACCCTCCCCCGACCCCTGCTCCCCTACTTACCCACTCCCACTTCCAGGCCTTGCATTCCCTTGTGCAGGGTCATATAAAGTTTGCAAGACCAAGGGGCCTCTCTTCCAATGATGACCAATTAGGGCATCTTCTGCTACATATGCAGCTAGAGACTCGAGCTCAGGGGGTACTGGTTAGTTCATA
>NC_034602.1:70608325-70610847 GCF_900095145.1 Mus pahari
AAGCTGTGTTGCTTCTGCAGGCTGCCCTCTCCAGGTAACTCGCTGGAGTAAAGATGGCAAAGATGGCTCTCTTACCAGCTCAGGCAGTGAGCACCCTCCCAGGTGGACACCTCTCCTCTTGCAGGAAAGGTGCTTGATGTCTGGAGCCAGAACCAGAGTCTGTCCCAGCAGCTATGTCCCTTTTGCAGCTTGCCCCCTCCCAGGCAATGCACTGGAGCAAAGATGGCTCTCCCACCAGCTCAGGCCCCGAGACCCCTCCCGGGAGGACACCCCACCTTAGGCGGGAAAGGTGCTGGATGACTGGAGCCAGAATTGGGATTTTTCCCAGAAGCTGTGTTGCTTCTGCAGGCTGCCCTCTCCCCAGAGATGCACCAGAGCAAAGATGGCTCTCTTACCACCTCAGGCACTGAGAACCCTCCCAGGTGGGCAGATACCTCCTATTAATACTTTCAATAACATTGCTTAGCACACTGTTGTAATTCCCTCAATGGAAGCTGTAGTAAATAAACACAGGACTTTTACTAACACCTAATTACTTGATAGCAAATGAATTTACATTGCCTCCAAATCTTCTGAAAGTTCTTTTCCTCAATTCAAATGGGAATTGGCATTTGTTGATGGGGTTGTTTTGCATAGTTTTGTTATCATAAAGAACAAGTTGTGGCTTCCTTAGTATGCACCTGGAGTTGGGATACCCTACTCCCAAAGCTACAGTTCTGGTCTTAAAAGTGCCAGTGGCTCAGTGCTACAAATGTGGAAAGCAAATTGCATCATATGTCCTCTAGACTTCTCAGCACATGCCTACTCCTTCCAAACCTTACCACTCTACAGCCTTGGCATCTCTCTACCCAGTGACTTCCTCAAATTCACAAGCACAGTGTAGTGTTACCTTTGGGAAAACCTTCATGTGGCAGGTCCAGGAGTTGTGTTCTGTTTCTGCTGAAGATCACCACTATGCACTAGAACAGTAAAAGACTCAACATGAGCCTAAACTAAAGCACCACAGAGGAGCATCAGAAGTAAGATCTTCCACACTGCTCTGAAAGTGTGATGGGGGTGTTACTCGAGTAGCCCAGTCATAGGAAGGTCACTAACTGTCACAAGCAGTGAAAAGCCCACTTTTAGACAAGACTGAGAACTACTCCAAACAGGTCTGTAGCATGGTGGTGATCTGAAACAGTTACATTTGAGATCATATGAATGCCATGTGAAGCTATTATAATAAGGAATGCCTGACACAGACATTTATAGCACACCTAAAACTACTGTGACCATTCACTGAGAAAACGCCTGCTGAAGGATCAGCCAGGTTGCTCATGTAGTTCCTCAAATACAAACAGAATCCTTGGGGAGAGTATGGTGGGTGTTTTAAAGTACTATAGTCATAATAACTGGATCAGATTCTCTCTTGGTAGCCATGTGATGTTTAAACAGCCAGGGTTGTCAAGATGTCAGGAGTCTCCTAGAAGTTGTTATTTTCTTGACAACTCTAGTATATGGAATATGAAGGGGTGACAATAGCTGCAGCCAATGCCCTTGAAAGGCCTTAAGTATCTGAAACAAGGTGTTCACAGATCTTGTGGACGTAGAGGAAACAGAGGCAGAACTTACCTGGCCTTCATCTCCTCTTCATTGGTCTCTATAACTAGGCAACTGTAGATGACGGGTGGAGGTCGAGTTCTGTCAGCTGTCTAACTACATGCCCCTAACAGTGTTAGCTATTAAAAAGGAGAAGAACATTGAAAAGTACTTGCAATAACAATTTGACCCACCATGAATAGTCTTCCTTTAAAAGTTGCATCTAGCAAGACTGCTACAGAGAGTTGAGTCTTGTCACAAGACGATCAAACATAATAGCCCAAGAGAGCATTTCAAACTAATGAACTATAGCATTTTTCTTATTTTAAGACATTAATAATATGCATATTTATATAAAAGTAAAAGGACTTCTAATAACAACCATGCAATCATTTTATGATTCTGCATCTCACTTTTCAGAAAATATACACTTTTATCTCCTTGGAAATGATGTAAAACATTGAAGGAAAACATTTGTCTTTTTGTCCTAGAACTGTACTACATTTTGCCTTTCTTTAATACAATTAGTACAATCTACTAGTATAAAAAGTGTAAAGAGTAGTAATCGTTGCTACACTTAGATTTTTCAGAGGAGTTTTAGCAAGGTGAGGGTTGATGCAGACACTACTAACTGCTCCAAATTGTGAAGCTAAGTAACTGGGACATGGACACCAACCCCTCCCCTGATGGAACATTTGAAAGAGAGAGAAGAAGAAAATTAGAAGTCTCAAAGAATAGGTCGAAGTGCTATGAACCATTGTCTTCTAAACATGACAAGGCCGTTGTAATGAGCGTTAAGCAGCTGTGGTTATCTGCACAAGATCTGTGCTCCCACATGCAGATGCCACCACTGCCACACACACCAACCACCCATGCACACATACCACATATGTATACACACTCACAGAGAGAGAGAGAGAGAGAGAGAGAGAGAGAGAGAGAGA
>NC_034602.1:70610892-70622545 GCF_900095145.1 Mus pahari
AGCAGAGAATGGAGGTAGGGTAGAGGGAAGGGAGGGGTAGGGGTAGGGGGAAGGGGAGGGGGAGGGGGAGAGGGAGAAAGAGACATAGAGGGGCAGAGACAAGGGCACAGAAACAGAAAGACAGAGAGAGAGAGACAGGGAGGCATTAAAGCAGGAGGTGGATTGGTTGGCAAGAAGAAGGGATTGGTAGCAAGAAGGTCACAGGAGGAATGACTGTGATCACAGTGCAGTTGTAAGAGGTTGTCAGAAACTATAACATTGAAAGCCCTGATGGCCTCACAACTCTATGAATATATTACATTGAAAATCACTGAATTATAATCATGAATGTGTTGTATGTTATATAAATTATGTGTCAACAAAGAGTTCATTATTAAAAAAGAATTTGTCTCTAATTGGTTCCTCAGGTATATAAATTATTTAAATTACTTTAAATTTATAACTAATTTATAATTTACAAGATTCATTAAGTATTTGGGTTTATATAATTTATAGTATATAATCTTTATCACAACCCCCTACATATAACGCTGACTTCATTTTTTTTTATAACTTCAAAAGTCATTAAACATCTGGAGAAGCATGTAAAAGTCTACTTATGGAGGGTGGGTTAGAAATCTTGGTTATTGGATTTGAAAAGATAAACCTCTTGAAATGCTCATAAAGTTAAAAAAATAAATTCCAAGAAACACAATCAACATTAAACAATTAAACATGGATCTTTTTAAAAGTAATTATACAGTCTAGCAATTTCAACCAGTAAAGAAAGTCACTGCAAAGTAGCCCAGAAAATGAATTCCATTTGCTGTTTTATTTCATTAGCATACCCCAATTGATTTTGTAAGCCAAACGTTCCTGTGTCATTCCTTAAGTGGTACACATTTAAATGATTATGCATACTGAAGTCTTCTTCAAGCTCACAGACTGAGTTTCCATCACTTTGAAATTTAAAGAAAATGGTAAAGAATAGTAATTGCCATTTAAAGAAAATTTTAAATGGATAATTTAAAATGTGTATGTGATACTTATTTACTTAGATTAAAGAGTATAAAATCATATAAAATTTAAGAATTTATCAGATAGTCATATCAAATTTCTTTTCATATTAGCTTTAAATTAAGTGTGTGAATTGGATCAAATGTAACTTGAGATGACACTGGTGCCAACCCTAAACTACTCACCTTCAAGTTACAGAATGTAAGAGAATATGAAGCTTCCCTTTGGATTACATCGAACTTCTTCAAAGAAGCATATGTATGTATGTATGTATGTATGTATGTATGTATGTATGTGTATGTGTATGTGTATGTATATGTATAATTAGACAAAATATTACTGAAAGGGGAATATACTCAAAACCTATTATAAAAAACGTAGACAAATTGAATAAGATTTCAGTAAATAAATAAAAGTAAGGAAGATACGGTTGCACTAAATCGAAGCTAGAACTTTCCAGATAACTTATTGTTAATTGGAAAAATGATAATACGTTGTGTATACAGTTCAGAAAATTCAGTTGCAGCATACTTTTTTTGAGCAGAAAATTCACTTTTCAGTCAAAAATAGTTAAAATCAAATTTTATGACAATTCATGAGTACAAAGGCATCTCTCACATCTAATAATTTTGTGCTACCAGTAGGTTTAAATGCATCTCCTAATCTCTCAGGGCAGCAGAGTAGATAGATGTTTCATAGTGGTTCATTTTGTATGATGCAGTTTTTATTAACACCACACAAACTATAGAGTTCAACACTACAAACAGAAAATATTATGATGTATTTCAATTTAATAATGTTGGTTTATATTCTCATTTACAGGTCATTAAAAGTATTTTCATCCCATTGAAAGATTTTTTTAAAAAGCTTTTTAAAGATTATTTGATAGTAAAGTTCAACCACCATCGTATTTTGTAGGTGCAACACTGGAATGATCAAGATCCAAGAGTAGTTTGACCAGATAAATCAACTCATCCAATTTGAAATTATAATTCAAGATTAAAAATCATAGAAATATATTAATCCCAAGAAAGGTTTTTTGAAAAAAGAACAAGCAACCATACTGACAATATGAAGCATTAACATGATGTGTAATATGGTATATTTAAAGTTTTGAAGAATAATGAAATTTAGTTAATACATATAAAATATTTGATGAATCAGTATGGCATCCTTTCATTCTTGTGTCATAGAATTTAAAAGGTTAAAGGAAGGTGGAAGTAAGGAGCCAGGTTGAATTATCACTACTCACAGTAACTATTTTTATGTATACTTACCAGCTGTGAAAGCATAATTGAACTTTAATTATTTTATCATACCTGTATCATTGAATTGACAGAACATATATGAACACTCTCCTTGATCATTTTAAGTATTAAGCTATTTGTATTAAAACTGAATATTTATTTAGGGGGTGACTATTTGATTTCAGTATAGTTTTAAGTGTCCACCATGAGCTTATGTTTGGAAGTTTGATACCAGCTGGTTACATTGGGAGGTCATAGAACCGTTAAGAAATAAAGTCTATATGATGTCATTAGATGTAATCAGAAAAACACTGGGAGCAGTTCTCCATGTTTTTCTTGTTAATTCTTGTAAGAAGATTGACATAAGTGATTCCCAATTTCCCATATCTCTGCTCACTTGTTAAAGATGTCATTGTCATACAATTCCATTATTGCATTTCACACACTTCTGCCATGAGGTGACAGACGAAGATATAGTTGGTGCCCACAATGCCCATACTACCGAATCTGAGCTGGAAGGTTTGAATCTCTACAATTGTGAACTCAATGAGAATCCTTTCTTCATGATAGTTCATTTTCACTTGTTCATCATGATGACATCTAACCTCGGCTTTCAATAGGGAGAGTGTGTTTAGTCAAATCTGGACTACATAGAAATCATCTTCTCTTGACTATCATAGAGTCAGGGAAGGGTACTTATCAACACACTTGGAGGAGTTGGTTACCCTAACTTTTAAAAATGTAGATGAACTCGACTTTGACTATTGAGAAAAAATAAAATAAAAAAGTTCTTATTTGTAAGGATTCTGTACCAACATTTTCATGTGATTATATTCATATATTATACTTTAAAGATTATGCAATGATAATTATATTTACACAATACAGCAATGTTTATTTTTTAGTACTCTTGAAGAGGACCTAAGTTTGTTTCCCATCACCCATGTCAGAATCATAACCACCTGTAAATGGGCTCCTCTTACCTGTGATGGCAAAACACTGCCATGTACATACCTATAAAGACACATACACACACTAACACACACACACACATACCTGTACATTTACACATGCACAACTTAAAAATAATGTTTAAAAATAAGTATTATATGTCATAATAATATATTACCTTTAAAAAGCACTGTTGTCTGATATTTTTCATATGATCAGAAAGATGTGAAATTTAATCTCTTGTTCTGAGCACATTTAGTATTTCTTCTCCATTATGCATGCTCAAGAAGTTTTTGTGCAAACTCTTCATTAAAATTTTTTGTTAAAATTTTTAATCACAAATCATTTTTAAGGATCATATTACAACATGCTTAGTCACAATAATAAATCTTCAAACTCAAGTGTCCGATGCTTTGTTATCAAAATTTTCCCCTGACATGGTACTATTCTAACATGAAAGATGTTATCATATTAAGCTCAATGGTCATAATAATGATCATTACTCATGTTGTAACGTTCAAAAAGAATTCATCAAACTGACAAAGTAGAATTTATATCTTATATGTAAGTAATCAAAATTTGATACTTTGACTGTATTTACCTGTCTAATAAAGTCATGCTTCTCTTGCATTCATAGCAGTGTTAAATAGAAATCAATGATGCAGAAATATTTTTAATAAATAAATGAATAAATTTCAACCTGATAAAATCAGAAAGGAAAGGATCAGGAATTGCATTAAACATTTTGAATACTTAGTGCTCCTCATAGCTGAAAGAGCCTGGAGCTAGGTACTAAGTAAGCACAATGATGTGCTTGTCCCTGTGGACTTTTACAAGCAACAGACAGAGTACATTAAGAAAAATCCTGGAAAACAATGGGAAATTATCCTCTTTATGTTATGTGGCTTTCTTTGTCAAAATGATACCTTTTAAAAGCTATACCAATTATGTCACCTAGAGTGGAATTACATGTCTATTCTCATGGATGAAATTTGTACAATGTCTATCTGATTTTTTTATCAAAATGTATCAAAATGTTTAACACTTGTATATTGTCAGATTCTTTTTTTTTTTTTAATTTGTTTTTACTCCATATTTTATCCGTGCCCCTTCCACATCCCTGTTCCACATCCCATACCTCCACACCAGGCACTGTCTCCATGGAGGATGTCCCCACCCCCCACAACCCATACCACCTGACTTCTAAACTCCCTGGGGCCTCCAGTCTCTTGAGGGTTAGGTGCATCATCTCTGATTGAACACAGACCAGGTATTACTGGTCTACTCTATGTGTGTTGGGGACCTCATATCAGCTGGTGTATACTTCCTGTTTGGTGGTCCAGTGTTTGAGAGATCTCAGGGGTCCAGATTAATTGAGACTGCTGGTCCTCCTACAGGGTTGCCCTCCTCCTCAGCTTCTTTCAGCCTTCCCTAATTCAACCATATCGGTCAGCAGCTTCTGTCCATTGGTTGGGTGCAAATATCTGCATCTGACTCAGTTGCTTGTTGGGTCTTCTGGAGTGAGATCATGCGAGATGCATTTTTGTGAGTGCTCCATAGCCTCAGTAATAGTGTCAGTCCTTGGGACCTCCCCTTGAGCTGGATCCCACTTTGGGCCTGTCGCTGGACCTTGTTTTCCTCAGGCTCCTCTCCATTTTCATTCCTGCAGTTCTTTCAGACAGGAACAATTATGAGTCAGAGTTTTGACTGGAATGGCAACTCCCTCCCTCATTTGATGTCCTATCTTCCTGCTGGAGGTGGTCTCTATAAGTTCCCTCTCTCTACTGTCAGGCATTTTATCTAGGGTCCCTCCCTCTGAGACCTGAGATTCTCATAGCACTCCAGTGGCTTATGCACTAAAGTAAGGATTGATAAATGTGACCTCATGAAAATGGAAATCTGTAAGGCAAAGAGCATAGTCAATAAGACAAATTGGCAACCTACAGATTGGGAAGAATTATTCACTAACTCCACATCCAATAGAGGACTAATATCCAAAATATATAAATAATTCAAGAAACTAAACAAAAAGCAAAACAACCCAATAAATAAACAGGATATAGAACTAAACCAAGAATTCACAACAGAGGAATCTCGAATGGCTGAGAAGCACCTAAGGAAATGTTCAAAGGCCTTAGTCATCAGAGAAATGCAAATCAAAACGACCCTGAGATTGTACCTTACACTAATAAGAATGGCTAAGATCAAATGGCTCAGGTGACAATACATATTGGAGAGGATGTGGAGAAAGAGGAAAACTCCTCCATTGTTGGTGGGATTACAAACTGGTACAACCATTCTGGACATCAGTCTGGAGGTTCCNCAGAGAATTGGAAATAGATCTATCAGAAGACCCAAATATACCACTCTTGGGAATATATCCAAAAGATGCCCCATCATGCCACAGGGACAGGTTTTCCATTATGTTCAGAGCAATCTTATTTGTTATAGCCAAAAGCTGGAAACAATCCAGATGTCCCACGACAGAAGAATGGATAAAGAAAATGTGGTTCATTTACACAATGGAATACTACTCAGCTATTAAGAATGAGGACATCCTGAGTTTTGCAGGCAAATGGATGGAACTAGAAAATATCATTCTGAGTGAGGTAACTCAGACTCAAAAGTACATGCATGGTATGTACTCACTTATAAGTAGATATTAGCCAAAAAATGAAAGAAAAGAAAAAGAAAAAAAAAGTATAGAATACCCAAGATACTGTCCACAGAACTCAAAAAATGTCAACAAGCTGAAGTGCCCAAGTGAGGATGCCTCAGTCCCACTTGGGAGAGAGAAGAAAGCAATCACAAGTGGGGAGGGTGGGAGGGACCTGAGTGGAAAAGGGGACAGGGAAGGAAAGAAGGGAACATGATCAGGTATTGGATGAGGGAAAAGGACTGAAGCCCCAGGGGCCAGCAGAAAGAATGGAAATAGGTAACCTTGAGAGGTATTAACTTGGCAGAACCCTCTAGAGTATAATTTTTAGATTCTTAAATTGGAAGACCCTCAAACCTTAGAAGTGAACAAAGCTAAATTTCAAGTGGTCCTTGGCAGTCAAATCCATGCCAAGTGGAGCAGAGAGATGCTAACAAGACTTGGAGCTTCCATATTCATTTTACATTTCATGAAGCAGAGATGATTTTGAGTGATACATCTGTGAGGCAGACTTTGTTTGAAGAGATTTAAAACACATCAAATTTAATCTTATAATTACTTAAAGTGGAACTATTATTTTTTGTCTCTGATTTATAGATGAATAAAGTGGTACATAGAAAGGTAATTGACCAAGAGCATAAAACTAATGAATAACTGCTTATGGGTTTGACAGAAGCAATATATCTCTAGAGTGCATTCACCTAGAGCTACACAGCTCTGTTTCTCAAAAGAAATTCTGCAGGTAGCAAGGAAAATTAAATCTTTAAGCTCTACCTGAGAATAAGCACCAGCCATGAGAATACAGAATGACTTTAAAAACTCATAGAGCAATTTATGTCTTCCCTTTTTAAGATACATACTGCACATATCTAGTTTTATAAATAATTTGCATATATTGCACCATAAAAATTTACATGGAATCTAAATTTTAATCTAAAAATTTGGTCTATTTTGGTATCTTCTAACATCTTAGTAAATACTTCTTTAAACATTCATTTAGTATAGAAGTAACAGAACATAAATCTATCACTTACATGAATCAAAAAAAAAAAAAAAAAAAAAGGAAAGACAATGGATTCCTACTCTGGATTTGATTCTTGTTGTAGTAACCCAGTTAGCGCCCCAGAATACTAGAAGCATATATGAACATTCAACATAAGACTGATTTTACAATTCATACAATTTCAATCTATCATTAATTTATTTTTGATATTTTATCATTTTGATAACTTATAACTATTTAAAATTAAGTATAGCATCAGCCAATCTCTCAAATTAAAAATAAAGAAGCCAGAGAACTTCACTGATCAAATATTTATCATTTTTGTTTAAAAATATAAGACAAAACTTGAGACAAAAATCAAAATAACCCAGAAAACAATAGTTAGAAACCAACATAATGCCACCAGTGTTTGTTACTCCCAATATCAGAGATATCTCGAGAACAACAGGAAGTAATATTAGAAAACCGTAGAGACTATAAACAGAACCAAAGTTGACAGCCCTAGTTGAGTGAGATTTGATGTTACTGATAATAATTCAATGGGAAAGAGGAGAGAAAAGTGTAAAAGCCTGAGGGTGGAGCCTACAGTGGGTGCTAAGCTCCATGTGGGGAGGAGGGTTAGAATCAGTGGAAAGGCAGGATCAGAAAAGGAATTCACTGGAACACTAGAGGACATCACTTTAAAGAAAACATATGAACAATCTCAAGCAAAATCTGAGCATAGAGCAGGGTGATGGCCATGTAACCCCAAGCATTAACTGAGGAGTTACTGGTATTTGATACCTATGGAGGAAGGAGAGTTGGTTGCCTTTAATTATGTGACCTCCAACATGCTATCCATACATAAGAGCTAGACTCAGTCCTGAGAGTAGCTAGGCAACACAAACTGGACTCTTAGAAAAGAAGCAAAAAAAAAAACAATCTCAAAGTTGTATGGGAAGAGATGTGAGAGGTCCTGGGGGTGGGTTACTATGCTCAAAACACATCGTATGACATCCTTAAGGAATAAATAAAATAGTGAGGAATTAAAGAAAAAAATAGAACAACACATACCTTATAACATAAAGGATAGCTTAGTAAGAATCAGAAGGAAATAAAGTGTTTGGTTTGGATGATTTGTCTTAGTAACCCCAGAATCATTTTATGTAAATCGAGGAACATAAAACACAGCTTGTAAGCAATACACATTGTAAGAAATCTTAAAAAGAACAAAATATACATAGCAGTCATTTTTAAAGATGCTTGAAAGGAAAGGAAAGGTAGTGAGTTAATGGTCTACTCAGAAATTTGGAATACACAGCATTCAGAAATCTTTAATATCATTTTAGCTCTTCAAAGAGTAGACCACTTGAAACAAAAAGTAAATAGGAAGAGAAGAACATTCTCTAAGTAGAAATAAATGCAGTTTTCTTAATAACTTCCATAATTTACCTATGGAACATTTTACTGCTAAAATGCTTATAGAAGTATCTTACATTTATATAGCACTACATGCTTTCTAAACAGATTTCCTAGTCTTCAAAATGTGTTCTACATAATAACCTTATAATTAAGCAGAATCCTCTACTTCATTTTCAAACAAGCAAGTATGGCTCTGTGAAGGATAGTGGCCTGTAGAGTTAATGTCATAGCCTGGGAGCATTTGAATACCAGGCTTAATCCCCTCTCCACTAAAATCAGTAGGGGTCTAGTCTTTCAGAATTTGTAACCACCACTGGAACTTAAACAACCTATCCACCTGATGTATACCTGGAGCTAGACACCATAAGACTCTAAGGCATCTGGGACTGTGACCTGCTACTTGCAGTCATTGTCTATTTAACTCATACTCCTTCCTTGGTCACAGTGTTCTTTCTCAAGACTATTAGTGCTGTTAGTGTGGCAATCTTTGCATAAAAATTAAATAAGAGTAGGTGTGTGTGTGTGTGGGAGAGAGAGAGAGAGAGAGAGAGAGAGAGAGAGAGAGAGAGAGAGAGANGTGTGTGTGTGGGAGAGAGGGAGAGAGAGAGAGAGAGAGAGAGAGAGAGAGAGAGAGAGAGAGAGAGAGAGAAATTCGCAAAACTTGTCAAAAACAGAACCAACTTTATAAGTTCTGATATCTCAATCACTAGCACTGGTCTGAGTAAAGCACTACACAAAAGTTAGTGTTAATGATATACAGGAGATGGTTTCAGGTTCTATATCCCCCTCTGTGAGGAGTCTTAGTGAAGGTCACCCACATAGGTCCCTGGGAGATGCCATTGTCTTAGGTTTCTAGCTTTTCCCAGAGATGCCCACCCCCATCTGCACTCCCTTCCCCTGCAATCCCCTTCCTTCTCAGAGAAATTAAAGTATCCCTCCTTGTTACATAGCTTCTTTGGGTCTAAAGTTTGTAGCAGGGTTATCCTATACTTTTTTGTTTATAGTCAATTATAAATGAGTACATAGGAATTTATATCAGGAATTCTCTGTTTTGATTTATACCTCAATTTTTAAATTAGTTTTTTTCCTTTGTAGATGTCTAAACCAATGAACCCAAGAAACAAGCTGGAGTAGCCATTCTAATATCTAATAAAATAAACTTTTTATGTGGAAGAGCTCTTCATACTCATCAAAGGAAAAACCCACCAAGATGTCTTGTCAATTCTAGACATATATGTCCCAAATGTAAAAGTGCCCACATTTATAAAAAAAATACTACTAAATTTTATACTGTACCTCAAACCCACACATTAATATTGGAAGAAGCCAACACCACAATCTCATCAATTGAGAGGTCATCAAGACAGACTAAACAAAGAAATAATGAAACTAATGAAAGAAAAAAACTACATTAACATCTCATTAGATGCTGAAAACAGTCTTTGGCAAAATATAAGACACTTTAATGTTAAAAGTCTTAGATTCATCAGCGATACAAGTCTTAGATTCATCAGCGATACAAGGCACATACCTAAACACAATAAAGGCAATATACAGCAAGGTAACAGCCAACATTAGATGGAGAGAACCTTAAACCAATTCCACTAAAATCAGAAACAAGACAGACAAGACAAGGCTTCCTTCCCCCCCCCTCTCTGTCTCTGTCTCTCTCTTTTCTCTCTCTCGTCCTACTTCCCTCCCTTCCTCCCTCTCTCCCTCTCTTCAATAAAGTACTTGAAGTCCTACCTAGAATAATAAAACAGTTAAAGGAGACCAAGGGATACAAATTGGAAATGAAGTAATCAAAGTATTACTATTCCCAGGTGACATGATAGTATACATAAATGACCCCAACAATTCTACCAGAGAAGTCCTATAGTTGATAAACACTTTAGGCAATGTGGCTGAACACAAAATTAACTCAAAGAAATCAGTAGCCCAAATGATGAAGAGGCTGAGAAAGAAATCATGGAAAGAACATCCTTTATAATTTTTACAAATCATATAAAATATATTGGCCTAATTCTAACCAAGGAAGTGAAAGACCTTTATGACAAGATCTTCAAGTCTATAAAGTAAGAAATTGAAGTAGATATCAAAGATATCAAAAGATGTAAATATCTCTCATGCTCAGGAATCCATACAATTAACATAGTGAAAATGGCTATCCTACCAAAAGCCATCTACAGATTCAGTGCAGTCCCCATCAAAATTCCAACACAATTCTTTGTAGACCTTGAAATTAAAAAAAATCAAGTTCATATGGAAAAACAAAAAGCTCAGGGAAGCTAAAACACTCCTGTACAATAAAATAACCTCTGACTTCAAGCTGTACTACAAAGCAATAGTAATAAAAACTGTGTAGTATTGATATAGAGACAAATCGATCAATGGAATGTAATCAAAGACCATAAAATAAACAAACACGCATATCGACAACTGATATTTGACAAAGAAGCTGAAAAATTGTACAATAGAAAAAGAAGAGCATCTTCAACAATGATGCTGCTCTAACTGGATGTCCAGATGTAGACGAATGCAAGTAGATCCATATTCACTACCTTGCACAAAGTCCAAGTGAATCAAAGACCTCAATGCAAAACCACATACACTAACTTAAATAGAACAGAAAGTATGGAATTAGCCTTGAACTCATTGCTGTAGTAGATAACTTCCTGAACAGAACATCCATACCTCAGGCACTAACATCAATAGTTACCAAACTGGACCTCATGAAACAGAAAAGCTTCAGTATGCTTTTCATCAAAAAACTAAAGACACCATCAATAGTACAAATATCAGTCTACAGATTGGGAAAAGATCATCACCAAACCTACATCTGACGGAGGGCTAATATCCAAAATATATTAAGAACTCAGGAAGTTAGATACCACCAATACACATAAGACCATTGAAAAAAAATGTGGTAGAGATCTAAACAGAGAATTCTCAACAGAGGAATTTCTAATGGCTAAGAAACAAAGAAATTGTCCATGTCCTTAGTCATCAGGTAAATGCAAATCAAAATGACTCTGAAATTTCACATGATACCAATAAGAATGACTAAGATAAACATGCAGGAGAATGTGGAGCTAGGGTGAACACTCCTCCATTGCTGGCTGGCATGACACTTGTACAACTTCTCTGGAAATCAATTTGGTGAGTTCTCAGAAAATTAGCAGTAGTTTTACCTAAAGATACAGCTATACCACCTTTAGACATATACTGAAAGGTACTCCAGCATCCCACAAGGTCACTTGGTCAATTATATCGATAGCAGCTTTATTCTTTTTTTTTTCATATTAATATTTTTTATTATTATTATTTTCTTTATTTACATTTCAAATGCTATCCCGAAAGTTTCCCATACCCCTCCCCCCACCTCTGTTCCCCTACCCA
>NC_034602.1:70623265-70656635 GCF_900095145.1 Mus pahari
GCATGTGTCCTTATTACCAGTTGGAAGATCTTCTGGGTATATGCCCAGAAGAGGTATAGCAGGATCCTCCGGTAGTACTATGTCTAATTTTCTTAATAGCTAGAAACTGGGAAAAAAAAAAAAAAACAGATGTCTCTCAACCTAAGAATGGATAAAGAAAATAGAATTCGATTCAACAATTCAAAATAAGGACATCATGAATTTTGTAGGCATATGGTTGGAATTAGTAAAGATCATCCTGAGTGGGGTAACCCAGACCCAAAAGGACATACATAGTATGCACTGACTTATTTATAAGTGGATATTAGCCATAAAGTACAGGAAAACCATTCTATAGTCAACAAACCCAAAGAAGCCAAATAGCAAGGTGGACCTAAGGGAAGATTATAGAATCTCCCTCAAAGGAGAAATAAAATAGATATTGGAGGCAGATGAAGGGAGGTGGATGATTGGTAGAGTGGATGGAAGGGGAATGAGGTGAGGGAATCAGAAATGGGGAGAGCAGGAGAGGTAGAAGGAAAATCTGACATGGGCAAAACCTGGCAATCGTTCAAAAGTGCCAGAGACCTACAACAGTTCTCTGGGAAGTCTATTGGATTGAGTTTAGTTGAGACTCCAAATAGTAGGGGATGTGGATCCTGAAGTGGCCACTTTTTGTTTGTTTGTTTTGTTTTTCGAGACAGGGTTTCTCTGTGTAGCCCTGGCTGTCCTGGAACTCAATCTGTAGACCAGGTTGGCCTCGAACTCAGAAATCCACCTGCCTCTGCCTCCCGAGTGCTGGGATTAAAGGCGTGTGCCACCACTGCCCGGCAGTGGCCACTTTTTGTAGCCAGCAGGAATCCCAGTGGAAGGATAAGGACAGCAACACACAACCTCCCTCCAAAAAACAAACAAAAAAAATAGATAAAAACCACCTGCTTCCTAAAATGTATCCTGCCTACAAGGTGTGCAGGGACAAAGAAGGATCAGAGGTTAAGACACCGGCCAATCAATGACTCCCCAAAAGTGAGACCCAAACGATGGGCACAATCCAATCCCTGACACTATTAATAATATTCTGCTAGGCTTACAAACAGGATCCTAGCATAACTAACCTCTGAGAGGCTACACCCAGGAGCTTATGGAAACAAATATAGAGACCCACAGCTAAACATTAGTGGAAGCTCAGGGAGTATTGTAGAAGAGTGGAGGGAAGGATTGAGTGATCAGCAGGGGATAGAATTTCTACATGAAGACCAATAGTCAACTTGCCTAGATCCCTTGGGGGCTTGAAGAGACTGAACCACATGAACTGGACCTACCCCCCCACACACACACATGTGGCAGATACATAGCTTCCTTTTCATGCATGTCCTACAATAACTGGAGCAGGGACTGCTCCTGAATTTGTTGCCTACATGAGAATCCAGATCCCCTTACTGAGCTGTCTCCACTGGCCTCAGTGAGAGGATGTTTCTAGTCCTTCAGAGACTTGGTGCCCTAGGGTGATACCCAGGGTGGTCCTCAGATGATAAGGTGAGGGAGAATTGGAGGAATGTGAGAGTGGAGACTGGGAGGAAGGGGCAGATATTGGGAGGTAAAGTAATTAAAATTTTCAATTAATGTAAAATAAATAATTAAAATACAATGTGAACTTAGGCATTCTGGGTGTGTATCATTACTTATGTTTTAAATAATAACCTTTGAAAACATATGGTAATCGTGCTATACAAATAAAATATTATTCCAAGATATCTAGTAATTGTGACATTAGCTTCATCAGAAAAATATTTATATGTTTACTGAAAATAGAAAAATAGAGGAAACATAAACTATATACTACTGTGGTGACCAGATACATAAAATCTTATTGGATATTGATAAATATTTTACTCCAGCAGTTTTACAAACCAATTTAAAACAATATTAACAAAATACA
This sequence comes from Mus pahari, assembly GCF_900095145.1. Classification (NCBI taxonomy): domain Eukaryota; kingdom Metazoa; phylum Chordata; class Mammalia; order Rodentia; family Muridae; genus Mus; species Mus pahari. Next base: position 70,625,184 of record NC_034602.1, read on the forward strand.
CAGAGAACTTATTAATCATTTAAACTACATCAGTTCCATATTTTCTAGCCTCAAATGTTTGCAAAGTGATCACTTGGGGAAAAAGCATATATCCACAACTTTACTTTTAAAAATTATTATTCCTGAGCAAAGTTTTCTCTACATACAGACAATATCTATGAGGTACATGTAAGACTGTTGTCTAGAATTAAAGGTTACACAAATAAGAAATGGTTTGCTTTTGATACTAATCACAATTTAAAATACACTGATGTTCATATTAAGTATTGAGTAGCAGGCTTTTATTATTTATGACACTCAGATATCTATATTTACTTCTTGTTCCTGAAGATTTGAATTTTTTCATGTTTCTTTATTCCTATCATTTCTGCCACTCATATTCTACTCCAGTGCGACTGGTTCACAAAGATGTCAAGCTGTTATTTAACTTTCCATTTAATTCTCATGTGACTAATTTGGAATGATGAGACTGTCCTTGTTATTGCATAAATGAATAATTCATTGCATACTGTAGAATACAACACTTTGCATAAATACAGGCTTGTTAAATTAAATGGGAAAAGCTGATGTCCACAAAGCTACCTGTTAAAATATAAACACTGAAAAGAAGGTACAGCAAATTTTGAAAATTTAATTAACTAAAAGGGGAAATTAAACACATACACACATACACACACACTACACAGCAATTTTTTAAATTCCAGCTTAAGTGTCATGTATAAATCATGACAACTCAACAATATCAAGTCTAAGGACTTAATGTCTGATAGTATCACTGTAGTTTTGTATATAGTATATTATAATAGTGCTATAATTTTATGTACAGTATATTAACAAGTGACTCTCCCATCCTTACTGTAAAACTGAATTTGGCTTCCTCGTCTATGCTTCAGACCTACAAGCTCCCTCTAGATTGTAATCCATGTTCTCCCCAATACAGTTTTATTTTTACTAAAATAATAATAATAATATTAATAAAAATTAAAGGGAGAGTTGGTTGCTTGAAATGAACTTTGAGCATTGATCTGATACTTTTCACCATGTTATATTATTTGGAGCCGAGATGTTAGTGGGGATATGGTTGATGATTACAGCCATGATGAAACAAGAGAGGAAAACACTATATAACCCTGTATCTCTGGAAGAGCTATGAGGAAAGAGTCTTGCACACGATCCTATTGAAATACCGGCTCATTGAAGCAGATTTATTCTACCATCATGAATGGAAGATAACCTAGCACTTGAACTAAGAATGATTTATGTCAAACTTTGTTATGTTCTTACATTGCTGGTTTATTTTTATTACTTTTCTTTCCATATCAAACACATTAGATTAAATGATTATATTTACCTTTTCTCCCTCTAATACTCTATGAAAATTACAGAAAGATAAGAATTTTTAAAAATTCAAGAGTCACAAAGACAAAGAAGATAAAAGACAATATGGATAAGGAGTACATGTTGGGAAGATGAATGCCAGAGACTGTGGAACTAAAACAATTGTCAGGAAACTGCAATTCCTACTGGAAATCTCAGTAAAGATTAAAGTCAAATTGTGGATCAGGATTATAAAGAAGATAATTGGTTTGTTAAAAACTATTAAAAGATTTAAGGCTTTAAATATTTTCAACTAAACCTTTCCCCCTAACTTTCCCATTTAAGCAATTACCTTGTCTCAGACTAACCAAGGGAAAAAAACTCTGTTTTTTTTTTTTTTTTAAAGATATTGGGGGGAAAAAATCTAGTCTTAGGGACATAGGTGAATTATTCTCTAGCCTGTCATATATTCACTGATTGGTTTTATCATTTTCTGGATCTTATGAGGTAAAACCAACAGATAAAAATGTAATACTTTAAATATACAGCATGGTAATCTGATAAATGGGTGCACTGAAATTGTTATCAAGATCAAGGTCTTTTATTTATTTAATGATTGTGTGATGACAATCTCTCTAGTGGTTCCTATTTTCATGACACATCTTCTTCATTCTTTGGGTATTAGCCTATTTATTTCGATACCTGAATTTAAATACTTCTATTAAAAGACATTTGAGTAAGCCATATCCTTTATTTAATTTGGCACTTGGATGTAATTAAGTGCACTTATAAATGTTATCATGAATACAGTGACTTTTCTCTTGCCAGTTAACTGTTACAATTGTCTCGCCTCATACATCCCTCCGATTTTTTTTACTGTCTTTTTTAGTTGAATTCATTCTGGTATCACTTTAATGTCTAGCAACTTTAACTTGGTGTATATTTTTTAATTATACCCTAATTCCTTTAGGACTTTAAATATATACATTTTAACCTGTCAAAGATCTTTGCAGAATTTCATTACCTTGATCCAATTGTAAAGCTGTACAAAGATATAGCTGGATATTTCACATTTTATGCAACTCTTTTCATAAATATTACATTCCTGTATCCTATAAACCCCATAACACAGGAATATAATTATTATGTGATTGCATAGTTTCAAAAAACTTGAGAGAAGAAGCAAGTACATGTATATATTCAAAGTTTGTTATATTATTCTTCCAATTTACTATATCTGCTGCTCTTCGTTTTTTTCCTTTGGATACTCATTACCATATGGTGCCATTTCCTTATTCCAATAAAGCTTTGCTCCCACCCACCAACTTTATGCTGTTTTTGTCAAATATATTACATTTCTATATGTTATCAGCTCAGAAAATAAAACTATGCATGCATTGTTTTCTGAAATTCCTTTTGTACCAGTTTTAAAAAGACAGGAGAAAAACATATAATTTTACTAACTGGTATAATTAACAACTTAACTGCCTTAATAAGACTCTTTTATAGGTGTGTTAATTGAATTCCTGACTTGTGTTATTTGTTTTCAACCTGCAGACCTTCCTTTCATTTTTAGTTTTTCAGAAGAGATTACTGGCATAAAGTTCTCTCAGTTTCTGCTTCTCCGGGAAAGTCCTTATGTCGCCTTTTTGTTGAGAAAGATTTTTGCTGAATACAAGTCTTATGGTTGTCTAGTTGAATTCCATTTCTTTTCCTTTAGGACTTAGAATTCCTTGTATGTTTGGCATCCATCACTTCAGAAAAGAATAACTACTAACATTGCTGTGATCACCTTCCTGTTAAATCTTTCACCACTGACGGGCTTTCACTATTTGGACATCCTGTTTAGATGCAACAATCTCTTATCAGTTTTAACTGCAGTTAGCATAGTTTTTCAAAAATGAGGGGAGGATTGTATGATAATGGAGGTTAAGGAGTATCTATTAGGATACTCATTGCCATATGGTACCATTTTCTGTGGCTAAAAGATTTTGTATTGCTAGCAATTTCTGTTATTTAGCACTTTTATTTCATTGAGAACAGCCAAGTCTAATCTAGTCCCTCCACAAAAAAACAAGAGTTCTTCTTTGGAACTAGTAGAAGAATCCCTCTACTGTACTCCGGGAAGGAGCCATAGGTGGTCTCACCTGTGAGTATTTGAACTTCTTTGTCAAAGGAGTGACTATTTCATCATATTTACAGGAATTGGAAGAGAAGTATATAAATCATGAGAAACAGAGACAGGATTATTTAAATTATGTCTAACTATATGCTCTCATGTATCTGGTGAGGGAAAGAACTCCATAAATAAATCCGAAGAAAATAGAAAAATAATAATTTTTAAAGGGGAGCTGGACAGAAAGGTCAGTGTGTATAAAGTGCCTGGCAAGGAGGTGTGGGGATCTGAGTTTGGGGACTAGTGATATTCTACTTAAACTTCTGAAAGGCTTTGCCTGTTCAGAAATCACATGAAAGAATGCGTAGCAATACAAGACTATGATGGTACCGTTAGTTTTCATTTTTTGTCTTCACTACTGTTCCAATCCATCAACCATACTGAAGTAAGACTGTTAAAGGGATTAAAGAGATTGTGTGTTTATTTCACCCCAGTTGAGAAAAAAAAAAATTCTTTTCACACTGATTGAATCTGGTCCCACAGTATACACAAAGCAAGGCTTTTGCTTTGGCACCACTTATGAAGTCGAGGAAACCTCTACTCTCTGTTCTAGTTGAGAACTCAATTAAAAGCCCAAGGACCATCTGCTTCTGTGTTCGTCATGAGCAATGGGGTGATAACATCAAGGGGATTTAACAGCTGTGAGACAATGGCTCTTCGGATTGGAGCACATGGGTTGACCAACAGTAGATTTGGTTTCTCTGCCAAGACAGCTAAGAGAAAGAGAAATGGCAATCTAGTGAAGGCCCAATCCTTTAATCTTAGCAATAGGGAGGCAGAAGTAGTTAAAGTCTCTGTGGGCTCAAGACCAGTTTGGTTTTCACACAGTCATGGGGTAGCCAGGGTTGAAATTTTGTCTAGAAAGAAGCAAAACAAAACAAAACAAAACAACAGAACAAAACAAAACAAAAAAACAGAAAGACAAACAGACCTGGACACGGAGTCAGGTCTCATGAAACCTTGGAGTCATTTATCCCAACACTATTTACTCAAATTAGGATGGAAAAGTAGCAGTGGATCCCCCTGGGAATTTGGAAGAAATGATAATTTTCACCTAATTGTTCCGAATTTAAATATGCATTTTAAAAGTATTTCAGCTGATAAAAATGTATATTAAAATTTGAAGAAAATGCTGTGTGAAATAGTTTCCACCAAATCTCTCTCACCTTCCATGCCCTCCAGGGTTAAACCTTTCTTAAGTCATCTCTTTTCACATCACTTTGCTCTCAACTGGAGCCTTATCAGGATGGAAAAAGGAAAATAGCTTGTTCTGCTATCGACATCATAATCTTTGTTTTGAGTTTTAGTCGTGTGATTTTTGAATCATAGTCTTTGTGCTCTAAGAATCTATGAGTCATGTTCCTTACATGAATCTGGTGAAAGAAAGACCTTGGAGGTACAGGTGAAAGAATTCTGTGAGAGCAAACAAGATGAAGGAAAGAGAACATCACTTTAAAATTCTGAAGGAAGAACTAGAGAGATGCTCTGAAGTTAAGAGTACCAGCAACTCCTTCAGAAGACCGGAGTTCAATTCCCAGCACCTACATCATAACTCTAAAGCATTTGTACACCCAGTCCCAAAGAATCCAATATTCTTTTCTGGTTCCTTGGGTACAAGGCATGCACAAGGTCCATAGATGCACATACTGGAAAAACACCCATACATGTAAAATAAATAACAAAAATTACAAATAAATAAATCTAGGCTTTCAAAAGTTTGAAGTTAAGTCTGGCACCTTACCATACTAATACCAATACAGTCAGGCCAAGCCCCATGTGACAGTCTAATTCTCTTGAAAGAACATTCACTTCAAAAGGCTTGGGAATCTGTGTTGGACATAAACTAATTCATGACAGTTCATTCTGATTTTTCTCACGTAAGTCGTAGTCTCTCATTTGCTACCTATATGCTTCAGATAACCGGTTCTGCATGGCTGCAGATAAAGGACCCCAGGCCTCAAGACTGATCAATGAAGTTCAGAGATATTCATAGGATATTAATTGCACAAAAGAATGTAACATTTTTTATTTGTTTGTTTTTATCTAGCAGGACAGAGTTGAAAGATTCTAAGCTTCAAGGATAGATAGTCTTAAGTAAAAATGTATCTTCATTTTCCTCTGTCTTTTAGTAGTCCTTTAAAAATGCACACAAAAATATTTATAGTTTGGTGGTCTATAAAGGATATGGAAGTGATCTGATACCCAGAACATACCATAAGTATGTTGCTTTATAAGTAATCAAAACAAATAAATGATCTTTTCCATTGTCATATAAACTGTGAGAAGCTAAGTCTTTTAATTGCACAACAGTAAGAGAGTTGTGGGGAAATCAAAACCAACACAGGGTGAGAAGAGAGGGGAAATCAAAACCAACACAGGGTGAGAAGACAGGTCTTTGAATGTTGTGTGAGGGTGAGTATCATTGGCTCTGCTCCCAGGATCTGAGAGTTACAGGATTCCTTCCTTTTGCCTCATTGGATATTTGCTTTTTTTTTTTTTTTTTTTTTGGGGGGGAACTAGCAGGAGTGCTTCCATAAAAGGACTTCTTTCTCTCCTTCCCAATTAATTCACTATCCTTAGATCTTGTAATATCCCATCACTAGTCAAACTTTGTAACTTGAGTCTGATTTAGTTACATATTTTACTATCCATACCTTCTCACATACTCACACACACCCACATCTCACATAGTTCACTAAGTTCACTCTGGCTGCCCTTGAACTGAAGGACTTAGGTTACAAGTCACTGACTTTTAGATAACTATCCTGCCCCCTATGCCTTAATCTCTCATAATTTACACTCTAGACACTGATAATAGAGAAGTGTCCATGACTGTTGGTAATGAAAAGATATCATTATGAATAGGCATCACAAAATGTTAAAGAAATGATACTGAAAAACAAATTATGATGAAATTTTTCAATAGCAATAGGTGTAAATGCAAATAGATTCTCACTTCACCTAGCACAAAATAGATTTCCATTTAAGTAATTAAATGTAAAACTGGATAGAACCCAGATAGATGTTCAGCTTCACTGAGCTTACATAAATGAAAATTGAAACAAGAAAACGTATTTATTACTAATCACACGAACAAATATTTGATGACAGAATAGGGGCTAGAGGCAGATATAATTATACTCCTATAAAATGCTAGCACATAATATTTTCAGAAAATAGTTTTCTTTTTTTTTTTTATATAGATTTATTTATTTATTATATGTAAGCACACTGTAGCTGTCTTCAGACTCTCCAGAAGAGGCCGTCAGATCTTGTTACAGATGGTTGTGAGCCACCATGTGGTTGCTGGGATTTGAACTCTGGACCTTCGGAAGAGCAGTCGGGTGCTCTTACCCACTGAGCCATCTCACCAGCCCCAGAAAATAGTTTTCTAATATGAATAAAGAGTTAAAGTTCTCACCCGATAGCAGAATAAAGTTGTTAAAGAAAACTGGTCAGAGATGTAAGACCAAATATGTACATAAAACTATCCACTGCTCTTTCATTTAATGTACCTATTAAAACCAAAAAATTAACTCAAATTATATTAAGCCAAATATCGATTATTTTTCAGGGAGGATGTAATACCTTTATTTCAAATTACATTAAGCCAAATACAGATCATTTTATAAAATAGAGTGTAATATATTTATTGCATAAAACTATTAAAATCAGATTATATATACATATATAATCTATATATATTAAAATAAGATCTCTCCCAAGAATTGTAATTCTTGAAAATTCGGATTAGTTTTATTCCATTAAGCAATTGAGGATTTTACTATATCATTACATACACTATCTCATTATATTGCTTTTAGCTATGCCATTTAGTTAGGGGATGTTTATAATATATTCCCATTCCAACTTCTACTTTTGCTAATAACAGGTAAAAAACAAGACATACCACTGTGACAGTATTGAAGATTAGCTAAGTATAATTAGTTGTTCCATGAATGTTACAGCTCCCCACACACCCATCCCTAACTTATCTCAAGAAATGCTTCTAATAAATATGTATGTGAGCATATGCTTTGCTGCTGACTTATAGTATATACACAACACATTATAATGATATGGATGCCCAGTTTTGGTCACAAGGAAATGGCGACCTGGAAATATGGGACTTTGTCCAAGCTCACACAAGCAGTCAGTAAATTACAGCTTTGAGATAAGAATCCAGTTTGCTTGGCTCTAGGTTTCTGGCTACAAAAGATACAATATGTATGAATGTGGGAAACTAGGCAGCCTGTATAAACCTGAATGCCTGAAGGACATCTTCCCACTCCCAAGTTTAACAATCACCTCCTTGTTTAAGAACTGCTATCTGTGAAGTATACTGACTTGGATGAGTTCCAACTTATTGTCTTGCTTTCATTTTGTTTTTAATTGGGACTTAAATGCTGGCAGCTATAAAGACTTTTGGCATTTAAAATGCAAAAGTTGACTTTTCTCAACCAGCTATATTGGGTCCTTTTTCATAAAGGAATTCACTGCCGATTGGAATGCCAAATGGCCTAACTGCTCTGTAAAACCAGGGGTGAATCAGTCTTCATCAACCAAGAGTGAGTTTAGAAGATTGATCCACTCTGAGAATTCATTATCATCTCTGGGTAACTTTAAGGATTCTTTATGACCACAAGATTGTCACACCAGCAACAGCAGTTCTGTGTCTGCCCACTCACCTTTGAAAAACAGGAACATGAAACCAGAATAGATTCGGCTTATTCTGCATGATGGTTCCAAGCTGTGTGGGAGAGCTGTGTGTGTTCTTTCCTGCATATCGTTGTAGAAGTATATTGCAGTCATCCTGCGGGCCTAAGGAGTGGTGGGTGTTGCACCATGTGGAGTTAGTTTTGTGTTTGTGGGAAGAAGAACAGTAGGAGGCTACCATGATGTGTCTGGAACACATATCTGGAACACATATCGGGTGTGAGCGAAGGATGAGTCGAGTGCGTACCTAACAAGTATAGCAACACTTTACATGTGCTTCAGTGGGACAAAGTTCATATGCATGATACCTAGAATTAAATGTGAGGCCACTCATTGAAAAAATCCAGGCACTTCCTTTTAATATCATCTTCACAGAAAAATAGAAATCAAAGGTAGACATAATAGCACAGGAGGCATCAATTTCCAAGAATGTAGAAACACTACATTTCTATCACTACCAATAAATGAAAGTAAACTTTCTAATTTAGAGTCAGCACATTGTTTTTCCATGCTGTGCAAAAAAAAAAAAAAAAAAAAAAAAAGGAGCTTAGGAAAATAAAAATCAAGTCCATGGGGATGAATTCAGAATTCAATATAAAGTCACGTTAAAGGTTTAAAATTTCTTCTTAAAATCAGAAAACATAAAATGAAAGTTCAGATAATTGATAATAGACTCCTTAATTATCACCTTCCCACTAACACCATTTTCTGATAATTTGTTAGTCAATTTATTCCACATTAACTGTGGCTAATTAATTTTCCATAAATACATGCATTATTGGGGCCCTGTGTTGTGTGAGGCTTTTTTCTAGGGAGATGGGAACCAATGGACATCCAGCCCACATAGGGCACTGATAATAAAGACCAAAGAAACGAGTCGATGCAAATCTAGGTCACTGAACAAAGGAGTTTATCAAAATTAGTTATTGGAGCATCAGTGGCAAAAATACCTGCATCCCCCAAAACTCTTCCCCAATCTAGTGACGTCACTCAAGATGCCTGTATAAATCTTGCTGAAGAAATTTCAGGCTGCTGAGCAAACCAGAGTCTACTTTCCTCAGAGGATGGTCCTGCTTACATAAATGTGGGAGGGACCTTATGGATCTTTCCACCTTTTAAGATTCCTGAACCAGTTGATTAAAAGACTGTTTCCCATCCTTCTGGAAGGAGAGTTTCATTTTGGATAGAATGTCTGTATAACCTGCTGCAACTCACCGGAGCTTAGATGCAGATACAAGTTTAGCTTCATTTATTTTTGTAGTATTATCAGTATACAATCCTATCCATATATTCCAAAGGCTAAAATTCTAGTTTAATCATTTGTTTCTACAATTTCACTGCAGATTCTTTTTCTTACAGAGAAATGAATATTTTTATTTGCATTCCATTTCTAACAGAAGATGTTCAATGAAAATTAAGTTGTGTTTAAGCTTATTGAAGTGTATATAAGGATGGAAAGGAAAGAGAAGATGGGAACATATCTATAACATAGAGATAAATTGGCTGGTGTTCCGTGGATAAATGCCAACTTACATCACAGACTATTCATATCATTGTTTCCCTTTCTGTATTGGTTATTTTTCTCATGTCTAGAAGAAAACACCTGTGAAACAGAAACTTAAGGAAGAAGAATGAACTCGTGTTTTGCCTTATGTATTGAAAATACATTCCAGCATGATATAGAAAGCTTGGTGTGGGAACATGAAAGATCTAGACACATGTCACAGTCTTCCTGAGAGAAATGATACTGGTAATCTGTCTTCCTCCATTTTTCCCCTTTTATTTAAATCTTATAAACTAGCTCATAGGATGGTATTAGTCTTCCCATATATGTTAAACCTCTCTAGAAAAGGCATGTCTCCTAAATAATTCCAAATTCTATTACCAATGTAGATTAACCATCACATGGAAAAAAAAACCTATAATAGTAATTAATATCTTAGACCTCAATACAACTTACTTCGAATTAAAGGAAGGCCGTAACTCAAGACTCATGGCTCCACATTGAGTTTCCTGAAAGGTAGTCTGCGCAATTGAATCAGTATTGAAGAATAATATAAAATGAAGCCAAACTCATTATCTAGCCACCAGCAACATCAAAGGTGTTTCATAATACACAAGTAAAAACAAGATACTCTCTAAACATCAACATGCTTAATAGCAATGTTTTACATCATTGACGCCTATGGTCAATTAGCATATATGCAGTGCATAACTGCAATGCACCAAAAAATCATCAAAAATAGTGGAAGTTCCTTCCTTCCTTCCCAAAAGGGAGAGAAGATGGGATTCCTAGTGACAGACCCCACTGAGTACATTAGAGGAGACTTTAATCCTTCTTGTTTCTCTCATAAAGTCAGTAATAAGAACCTCTCACATGGGTTGAACACCAAATTTGTATTATTACTTTTTTCTCTTATTGAAGTTGTTTGGCCTGACTTTGATGAAGGATTGCGAAGAAGTCACCTAGCATCAGTGACTACTGTGGAGGTCAGCTCTTTAGTCCATTTTACCTTGCTTTAAAGGAAATATGGTAGCTCAAAGACATAGGAGACTCTCTAATCATACATGACACCTTCTCAAAGTATTTCAATCATTATCCCTTATTTACAAAGTTCTCATAAAATTACAGTTCAGTGAAAGGAACTTTAAGAAATGTCTCAGAAAATATGCATAGGACTTCTGGCTTATATATTTATAACCTCTGAATCTGTATGGCGAGCAAGTAGTGTGTGACCATCTTGAAATTTTGGAAAAGAACTCCTCTTATAGAGTCTGTTTGTTTGCTTGCTAGTTTGATGAGATAGGGCCTGAATCTATAATCCAGGTTGGGCTTGAACTCACTATTAAGTCAAGACTAATTTTAAACTTGTATCCTACCTTCTGTTTCATTCTCTGTAGTAATAGAATTATAGGTAAAACTTCCACACCTCTCTAAAATCTAAGTTCTTATCCAGTCGCACCAAAGTCTATGTTCTACCTAGTACCTAAACAGCCACAACCAGATATTTCTGAGTTATACATTGAAGGTTACATTTCCCACCTCTGGGTTAACACCCACCAATGAGATGGTTTGACAATTTAGGCAGGAAGGAAAGAAACAGAGGGGTCTTCAGTAGAGAGACTTTCCATTAGATTACTATGAGAAGTCTTCTCCAGGACTGTCGGTGCAAGGATTGCAGAGTTTGCATCACTTTCTAAAACTTCCGAAGCAATACAAAAGCAAGAATATAATTTCATTTCAAAAATAAAATATATTGATTAATAAAGATTTATTGAGTGTTTCTTATGAGCCAGGTACTGGCAACTGTCTGTTTGATATAAAACCAATAAACACTTCTCTTCCCCACTGAATCTTATTATAATTTGTATAACTGTATGAAAGCAACAAAAGACATTTCAACACTCAGATCTACAGAGGTTGCCTTTTTTTTTCTCTCCTCATTTCCAGATGGGGAGAACAGGCTACACTGGTTTTGCCTTCAGTGTAGACTGAATGTAGCAGTGTGATCCTGTCAAGTTGTCAAGATGATTCGAACTCTCTATGACAGCATCTGGAGGTAGACAGGCCCTCCCAGGCACAGTCTCAGCCATTTTTAAAACTCCTTTATGAGGCTAAACTAAAAACAGAGCCTTTCATCAGGATTATATCTTCTCATACTGAAATAGCCTAATTCACCAGCCCGGAGAGAATAGATACTGTTGTCCATTGGGTGGTTTGAACCGTGATGTAAGGAGATCCATGGATAACTTTTTGTTCTTTTGCTTTGTTTTGATTTGATTTGATATTTTGGCTTACTGCAACACCATATTTCCTCATTAAAAAGGTAGTACAGGTAGCATGAAGAACCAGAGTGAATATATTTTTGGTTCTTTTCATCCTATGTGCCTTAACAGATACTCATCAGACTTAAAAAGTTCATAGGAAAGAAGCAGTGGATCGATCAGTTGGTCAACAACCTTATAGAACGGACATTTCAAGCCACAATTTTTAAAACAAAAGAGCTTATATTCCTAAAGTATTGTAAGCTGTGTTTAGGGTGTCAGCTTTATATTGAATTCTAGAAGGAAACACAAAGTTGTTTTGCGTATGATGGCTGAGAAATACTAAACTTTTGAAACTGTCTTTATGCCAAAACCATTTGGTTTTCTCATGTTCAGTCTGCACATTTCCCTTGGAATTGTGGCATTATTTAAAGTTTCTCTCTCTCTCTCTCTCTCTCTCTCTCTCTCTCTCTCTCTCTCTCTCTGTGAGTATGCATGTGTGTGTATGAATGTGTGTGTGTGTGTATGAGTGAGTATGTGTTTGTGTGTGTAGAATAAGTCATTAGGTCAACAAAATTTTAATCCTTCAGAGACACTTGATGATAAAGAATATCAGGACTGAAAATAATCTCTAGCAGTATAAGTCATTGTGCTTTTTGAAATACAAAATTTGCTGCTATCAATGGCTCTGTGCATGCTGTGTTGATTTGTGTAGGCAAAACAAACAAACAAACAAACAAAGCCCTTAAACTTCCATTATTTGAATTAAGAATGTCTGAAAAACATTCAGTACCAAAACACCAAACCACAGATGCTGAAAATTAGTCACGAAAACAAATTTGTAGCTATACCCAGAGTGAACAAGATAATTCATATTTAGCAACTTTAATAAAATTTAACCTTCTGTAAAAGAATTACTTGTGTTTGATTACAGAAACATAAATACCTAAGGCAGGATTAGAAAAGAAATGAAATCCATTTCATGGCTAAGAATCGTGCTACCACAGCCATTGCTACTAGGCAGATACTCCGGATTCTAATGAAAGCAATGCTACCAAGTTCTGGAACTGACTTCAGCTTAATTCACAGACTGAAAGAAGCAGCACTATTACATCTGAAAGAGTGAATAGATGAATGAACCAGTGACTTAATGAATATAATAAATATGTCCCTGTTCAATCCACACAGAAGATACAGAAGGCAATGAGATAAGAATGGTGCTCACAAATTAGAAACATTCCAAATTAATAATAGTATACCCTTTGCAGTTAAATATTACATTGAAAATGCTCAAGGAAAGCATTTTTTAAAAAAACCCTGTATTCTAAATAAAACTGATCATTTATTTTGCCACAGACAACAAATATTCTGACAAATAAAAATTCAGTGTATGTGGAAGACTTACTACAACTGAATAATTCTAATACACCTCTCCCTATCCCCTAATGAGCACCAAATGCTGTGAATATTTTCCAATACAAGAAAACACTTTGCAGTTAATGTAGGATTATTTTAACCATATAGCTAGATATCATTTGCTTAAGCCATTGCCCTTTCTCACTTTGTGTTCTTAATACCCTTGTCTAATATCAGTTGACTCAGAATACAGAGATTGCTTTATTGGATCTCTCATCTGTTTCTAGATGTTTTGTGTGTTTTTACACAAATGGCATGTTGATATGGCTACAATAGACTTTATTGAGTTTGAATATGATTTCTCCAGTTTGGATCATTCAATAAAAATTGCTTCACTTTATTGTAGTCTTTTGTGACCTCGTAAACTTTAGGCTAGCTTTCATTTTTCAGTTCTGTGAGAAACTGCCTTAAATATCTAGAATTTTTCCAACCTTTAACATAAATCTCTTAGTAATGGATTATAGGTTTCCTTGTATACATCCTATTATTCCATATACACATATGTGTGTATGCATGTTTATAATTTGAATACAATATTTGATTCTGAGTAAAACAAATTTCATATTATCTCATTCACATATGAACATTTACAGACCTATATCATAAAAATGAAGATATAATCATGGTTATCAGAGATTGGATAGAAGATTTACAAAATTCTTTCAATTTATGGTTTGAGATGAGGAATAAATTTTGATGTGTTGACACATTTTGTTAATATTGTTAGTAATAATATGTCTATCTCCAAACGGGCAGTTAGGGGAGAAGATATCAATATGTATATGATGTTCATGTTTTCATATATGTGCACCAATGGAGACACATGTGTTTAGGTTGCACATGCACATATGGTGTCATTAGATTAATTTTTTTTTCATCATTTGCCTCTACTTCACATGGCCATGCAAATTCTCACACTAAACCCAAATCTCACCATGTAGGCAAGACTTGTTAACCACCTTGCTTCATGGATTTCCTGTCCCTTCCTTCATGAACTCAGAATGTGACAAATTACCACCGCACTCACCTACTGTGTGAGTTCTTAAAATCTGATATCCATTCCTCACATTTATGTGCAAAAGCTTTACCTGCCTGGCCATCTCTCCAGTTCTGACATACTAACTTTATCATTATACAGTTAGATATGCATCAAAACATCATTGTATCACATAAATTCCAATAGTTTTATTTAACTATATAAGGATAAATTGAATGATTTTAAAGTTGTGGGAAATTAGATTCAGTCACTGTCCTAAAGTGAAGATGATGGAAGCTGGAGAGATTGCTGAGCAGTTGACTACATGCTGTTCTTACAGAGAATCCAAGTTTGGTAAAAAAAAAAAAAAAAAAAAAAAAAATTACTCACTTGGGACAGTACATAACCACAAGAGCTAATACCCTCTTCTAGACTCGTAGCTACCTACACACAATATGCATATACCCACGCAAAGATGTTCACATATATACACATCGAATACAGTAATACAAAACATTAAAGGAGAAGAATTAAAGGAGAATTAAAGAATTAAGGAGAGTTAAAGTGGACTAAGGGAGTAGAAGACTGTGTATTGAAAAGAGTAGAAAAAAAAGGATAAATAACACTAAAAAATTTTAAAATATAGAAATGACTTCTATAGCTATATTAATACAGTTATAATTGCAAGAGGCCCCTTCTAGACACCAGTTGTTAGTTGTTAACAAATAAAAAAAAAAAAAAGACCAATGTCATGTTACTTCTTCTGGAGTTGTTGGTCAGTAAGGACTCATTACCATGGTTCTTACTTATCCTCCAAAATTTCCTGAAAATACCAAATATTTGAGTCATAGAACATGGATAAATCAAAACGGTACTGGTACTGACATGGAAGTGTTATAGATCATGGATAGCTTTCACAGTGCTGGAAGGTGCTATATAAGATACTGGGGGAGAAAAAGAACCATCAGTTATACCCAGGTATGAATTCTGTGTGCTGTAATAATGACAGTTGGGGAAGATACATAGTGTTTAGAAAGAAATTATTAAAATTATGAAAAATTAATAAAAATATAAAATATGGTTTTCATATTTGTTTAACTTTTGAGGTTATAGTGTAATTGTAACATTTATTCCTTCCCTTTCTACCCTCCAAATATTCGAATATGCCACTCCTTGCTCTCTTTCAAATTGATGGCCTCTTTTCCCATATATAAATACAGATATGTTTCTGTATTCTGCTAAATATAAACTGATCAATCTATGTAATGTCACTTAAATGTATGTTGTCAGGGCAGATTGTTTTTTTTTAATTTTACGTTTTTACTTGTTCAGTTTACAACCTGATCATGGCCCTCCTCCTGATCACTCCTTCCACAATCCTTCCCCATTCCCTCACCCACTCTGCTCTGAGCAGGGGTGACCTCCTGGGTATCCAGCCTGCTTTTGCATTAGTCCCTTTTCCATTTGTTCAAGATCCACATCCACGTGAAGACCAAGCTACACATCTGCTACATATGACCAGGGAGGCATAGGTTCAGCTGCTACATGTTCTTTGGTTGGTGGTTCAGACTCTGAAAGCCGCAAGGATACAGGTCAGTTGACTCTGCTGATCTTCCAGTGGAATTCCTATCCCCCTCAGGGCCAGCAGTTCTTCTGCCTGTTCTTTGATGAAAGTCCCCAATCTTCATCTTCTCTTTGGCTGTGGGTGTCTGTATCTGTCTGAATTAGCTGGTAAGTGAAACTTCACAGAGGACAATATGCTTCTGTCTTCAAGCAGAACAGAATATTATTAATAGTGTCAGGGACTAGAGCTTACCCAGTGGATAGGTCTCAAGTAGGGCTATTGGTTGGCCATTGCCTCACTCTGCTCCATTCCCCATGCCTGCATTATTTGTAGACAGGATAAATTTTGGATTCAAAGTTTTGAGAATGGGTTAGTGTTTGTATCACTCCACTGGGGTTCCTGCCAGGCTACACGAGGTGCCCTCTTCAGGTTCCACATCCTCAATGTAGTGAGTCACAGTTAAGGTCACTACCATTGATTCTTGGATGATGCCTTTCTCCCAGGCTCTGTCTCTACAGATACCTCAACCTCCTATCGCTGTAAATTACTGATTTCCATTCATTTTCACGGCCATCTAGCCATCTTTCCTTTCCTTCCCCATACCTGATCCTGAATTCCCCTTAGCATACCACCTTTCTCCAAGTTTCTTCCCTCCATCTGCCTCTTAGGACTTATTTATTCCCTCTTCTATTTAAGATTCAAGCTTCTTCACTTGGGTCTTCCTTCAGGACAACTTTGAGTCTGTGCGGTGTACCATGGTACCTGTATTTTATGGCTAATAACCACTTATAAGTGAGTTATACCTTGCATGTCCTTTTGGGATTGGTTTGCCTCACTCAGGATGATATTCTCAAGTTCCATCCATTTGCCTGAAAAATTCATGATATCTTAGTTTTTAGTAGCTGAACAGCATTTCATTGTGTGGATGTACTTTATTTTCTTTATCCATTCTACAGTTGAGGGACATCTAGGTTATTTTCCAGTTTCTGGCTACTACAAATATAGCTGCTATCACATAGTGGAGCAAGTGTCCTTTTTGGGGTGTTGGAGCATTTTTAGGTATATGGCCAGAAGTGGTATAGCTTGGTCTTGAGAGAGAACTATTCCCAGTTTTCTAAAAAACTGTCATATTGATTTGCAGTCTCCAGAAAAGATCACAACTCAAAATTGTATTCAAGACTCAATCAAAGGTGCTCTCCTCAATGAATTCTTGTCATTAGTGGTTCTAAATGTGTTGGTGTTAATACCTTACTTTATTAATTTGTTTTGTCTTTCTGCAGCAAAATACCCGAGACAATCAAGGAATTGTTTATTTTGATTCCTGGTTGCAGAGGTTTCAGTGATCCATGGAGGGATTAATGTGGTGGAGCATAATAGTTCTTTATGAGGATCAGGAATCAGATGGATTTGATCCAATATGAGTATACGAAGTTGTTCAGTCCACAGTTAGAGCGGTATCCCTCCCACATATTCCTTTCCTAAGAACCCCCATCAATACAGAGGAAGGACATTCTACTACTATCTTAGGAGTTTCTCAACCCAGCCAGTTGGTACTCAAGCATAATTAGCATACATGCGAATAATAAATAGTGAAATCTACTCACTTGGAGAATTTGTTATAGATTCAAACAGAACCTGAAGATTCTGGTTGTATATTTAATAAGCTTCCCACACCAACAATATTCTTTTTTTGTTTAATGTATATTAAATGTACCCACGTAACATAAAACTAAAATGAAGTCTCAACTAGAATCTGATAGCCTGAGGTATCAAATGCCAAGGTAATAAATCAAATTAAATACAAAATTTAAAACAAGTGCTAAAGGACCTGTTCAACTTACCTTGGGCTCATCACCAACACTTAGAATCTAACAGATTTTCAAAATTATCAGTAATGAGTTTAAGAAGGATTTGTGAGAACATTTGAACATTTAGTGTGTTGCCAACCAATACAGGATTGAAGTTATCTGTTAGCATAGACTCTGCCCCACACTTATTGCCAATTGACAATTGTAATGGTTTGAACAGGAATGCCTCCCATAGACTCATGCGTATGATAAGCAGATCAAAGAGACAAAGATATGGAGCTCTCAGCCCCTTCTCTAGACTCATATCTGCCTATATGCTGACATGCTTCCTGCCAATGATGAACAATGGACTAAACCTCTGAAACTATAAGCCAGCCCAAATTGTTTTTTGTTTGTTTGTTTGTTTGTTTGTTTTGGTTTGGTTTGGTTTGGTTTGGTTTGGTTTGGTTTGGTTTGGTTTGGTTTGGCTTGGGGTTTCTTCGTTTGTTTGTTTGTTTTTAATAAGAGTTGTCTCTTCACAGCTAACTAAGACAGAAACATACATACCAACCATGATGGGTGCCACTGCTACCAGAGTTTTCATGTCTAGGCTGAAATAGAGTCTTGAACTTACCCATTTTAGTCCATTGAGAGTTTATAGGAATGATCTTTTCTCTTCATCAATGTAAACAGAGCTGAATCCATGGAAACTCTCACCTTGAACAAAGGCAGAGCTATAGTAAAACTGAAATTCTTTAGCCCCAGCTCTTCGGTTTCTTTCTTTTCTTTGTTTCCTATTTCATTGAAATTTATTCAGGTTTAATGTTACTTATAAGTAAGAAGTCCAGTGTTGTCTAGGATATTAATTATTTCTAGAACAGGACAGAACTAAGGGCATTTTTCTATGGCATATCATGAATTACAGTAAATGTGTTCTCAGCTTTGATCTATTAATTTTTTCTTCTAGAAACAGATTATTAACTGCCATATAGGGGTAATTTCAAAGACCCTCACTCTTTGTATAATAACAAATCTGAAATTATAAAAGTGTCTCATAATTAGCAACAGCTTTACAGTACCTCTAATGTGGTTTCACTGAAGTTCCATGTGATACATTTGAAAATGGCAAAGTCAAAACTTATAGACTACATGATAACTGCTTGGAAGAAAGTTGTGTACGAAGAAAGCAGTGAGGACTGTTTTGAAACTACTAATTATTCAATAATCTTAACACTACTTAAGACAACATGACATGGAAAAATATAGACCACAATGACTGTATTATGCAAAGGGTCTGCAATAACATTTTAGAAACAGATTAACCATGCTTTTTAAATATATAATATATTAGAATAAAATATGAAAATTACATTATAAGTTATAAACAGTTCGAATCTATCATATTTCCAAATATTTAGAATCTCTTGAATAAAAATTACTGGGGAATTTTGCTTTGTTTTGCTTTATTTGAGACAGGTATGTTTATATCAAGGTGGCCTGGAACTTGCTACGTAGACAGGTTGGCCTGGAATTTAGAGATGTAGCTGCTTCTGCCTCTTGAGTTCTGAGACAAAATCCATGGACCACCAGATCCAGATTATATTTTGTGTAATGAAATAAAGAAGCATTCAACAATTTTAGAAAAATGTCTAAAATCTTTGATTATAATGATAGAAATCAACCTCCCAATTAACCTGCGGCTCAAGCTCCATCAGTAGTATTAACCTTCTACTCCTTCATATGTGGGAGTTTTGTTTTTAATTTTGATTTTTTTTTTAAGAGAAGGTATTGCTACCTATCCCAGGATCAACTTATGTGTGTTGCTAAATATTTTTCTCCTGGGGAAATGTAAAGAACAGCTATCCTTCTTCCAGGTCTCAATGACAAAACAAATTCAATTTTATCATAATTCATTCAAGGGAACCAAGGACTTTATTAGGCTTGTTTATTGTCTTAAGTCCGTGTTCTGATGCTCAGAAGAGACAGCTGACCATGACAACTCTTATAAGGAAACTGTTTCATTGGGGCTGGCTTATAAGTTCTCATCCTGGCAGGAAACATAACAGCAAGCAGGC
Organism: Mus pahari; assembly: GCF_900095145.1. Lineage (NCBI taxonomy): Eukaryota > Metazoa > Chordata > Mammalia > Rodentia > Muridae > Mus > Mus pahari. The sequence continues at coordinate 70,644,976 of NC_034602.1, forward strand.
AGACCTGGTACTGAAGACACAGTTGAGATTTTTATATCTGTATCTGCGGGTAGCAAGGTGAAAGAGTCACATAGACCTGGCTTGAGCTTCTGAAACTTCAAATCCTCCTCTCACCTCCTCCCATGAGATACTTCCTTCAACAAAGCCACACCTTCAATGATGCCACTACCTATGAGTTTATAGGAGTATTTTTATTCAAACAACCACACACAGAAAGGTGTGAGCAGTTACAGGCAAGAGTATAGATGACTCTTAAGCAGTAGCATTAGAAGGGAAGGAAGGGGAAAAGAAGGAGGAAGAAGGAAGGAAGGAAGGAAGGAAGGAAGGGAGGGAGGGAGGGAAAGAGGGAGGGAAGGAGGGAAAGAGGGAGGGAGGGAGGGAAAGAGGGAGGAAGGAGAAAACCAGCAGGCAATAAGGAAGGAAAGAAGAAAGGAAAGAAAAAGGGAAATGAGGGAGGAAAGAAGAGAGGGAGTAGAATCCTTCAAAGAAAAAATCTCCTCTGGTCTAGAGAAGTAACAATCACAAAAACGTCAAAAACTTAACAGTCTAAAAGGTGAGGTCCTTCAGACTCTTCAGAGGCTTTTTGACAAAGATCTTTAGTTATATGAAGAGTCGATTCATGAATAAGAGAAAAGATTTTATAATTTGTTTTGCTTTTGTTGCAACTTGTGAATTGAAGTGAGGTGTTAAAAGAACACAGGAAAAAGCAAGAAACTACACCCCAATCAAGTGAGAAAATATTTTCCAAAATTAACCACAACAAATTACACATATACAAAGAAACTAAAATAATTGCAAGATATTTAATAAGCAGAAGAAAGCAAAGCATGGACAAAATACCACATATTGATAGAAAATGCAGAGGAAACCCACAGATATTTAGACATGAAAAATATAGCTATTGAAAAAATTACTAAAAGAGTTCAATAACAGATTTGATCAAACAGTCTAACAGAAAAAAAAAATCAACAAATCCCAATAGTGTTCTTTAGAATGATCTAGTCGTGAAAGAAAAAGTAAAAATGAATAAAAGACAAAAAAAATGTCTAAAGAGGAGTATTAACCAATATTTGAGCTTTTTGTAATAAGAGAAATACAGAGATTGAATCCCAGCTTGAAAAATAAGGGCAAAACATTGAAAGCTAATATGAACAAGAGTTACGATAGCTTGCCATTGTTAAATTTCCTTGAAGACAACTAGTGACATAACTATTGTTTTATTCATTATGGTTTCATACAATGATGTTCAATTAACTTTACCTTTTCATATTTCACTTTCCTTAATGACATACAATAGTAAAATAAGAATAGTAATTAAGGCCACATGACTATGATACATTAACTGAGGTTAAATATAACATGCTGAAATGGGAAAGAATATTTGAGTTCTAGTACTGAGTTTCCCTCTATTAACCATACATCTAGAAAAATTATTTAACCTTTTATAACCCAGTTACTCTGTGTGTAAGGATTAGGACAGATATCACATGCAGTTTGCCAGACAATTGCTTTTTGTTTGTTTATTCGTTTCTTTCTTTCTTTTCTTTTTTTTCTTTTTTTTTTTTTTCATCCTAAACACAATAGAACGTCCATGCCCCTGCCTCATTGTGCGCATGATTTTACAGCAATGTGTTCAGCAGGGTAAGGTACTTTGCAAACTCACTGGCACGTATTTACTTCTCCCCTTCCTGAAGATGAGCAAAGGGTGATATGTGGTATGACACAGAGCAATATGCTCTAGAATTTTCTTGGCTTGTTCAGTATTTCTCTTTCTGACTTGATAATGTCTTCCCCAAAATATTTCTTCTCAGAACATCCTTCTGTGCTTCAACACAGCCTTGCATCATTACAGGCTCTGCTTTTACCCTTCTGTGCTCAGATACAAATACTCATTAGATAATCCTTTAATAGTGTCTTTCTCAGTCAAATCAAAATTTTTATATGTCAATGAATTCATTTTACACAGTATTTCTATTATCTCCACAGACTTAAGAAGACAAACACAATTATTTTCTTTTTATCTATATAAAATATTCAAATGATAGCGAAAATGGCCCATACCTAATTCTGATGAAGTCCATCATGGCAATTAATAAATCCCAAGGAATATCCTTGAGGAGTGTCTCACAGCTTTGAGATTACTATAGACCAAGGATAGGCAATTAGAATATAAAGATGCAGTGTATTGGTCTTAGCCAAATATATAAAGCATTTAAAGAATACACTACAGACACCAGGGTTAGTCTATAATATAGAAAATAATAAAGTAAATGGAGTTATTCTTTCTTCCATTTAAAGATTCTACCGAAAATGTTTGGACCCTAAAAACATATGGTCAGATGTTTAACACTTCTTTTTAAAAATAAATTATAAACTCTTTCTGAATATCATATCAATCAGCCAGCACTCAAAAACAATATTCCTTCATTTGGGGACTATGTTTCTTTCTACTTTTAAATAAAGGTACCCAGTTTTATATTAATTTGTGTACCTATAAATGGTTTTAAATGAAAAAATTACATGGGGAAACTACCCAACTAGTATCCATTGATTATTTTTTTCACAGATTAAGGCACTGACATGGTATAAAATCCTGTCTAATGCCCTGAATGGTTGACTAGTCCTTCATACTTCACCATTATGGCTCAACTTGGTTAAGACAGAATACACAGCCCAATACAAATTAGAGAGTCCTTTTCATACTTTTTGACTTTCTTATAAATTATAAATTCTTGGCTTATGTTGAATCTGAAAGTTTACCAAAAATTACTTTTTAATGATTATATTGGTTAATTTTCTGCCATTGTGACAAAGTACCATGCAGGGAATTCCTTGCCATAGCAGCTTGAACTCAGTAGTCCTATGACAGGAAGGATCTACCACTGCTTTACTCTTACATTCTTATCTCTAAAGACAATAGCAAGTGAATGACACTACCATGTGCAACTGCCAGCTTGGCATGGCTCCCACTCACCTTGGATCACATTAGCACACAACTTTTACTTCAGTTGCCACCTAGGAACAGAGAACTTCTTAGGCTCTCTTCTGCAAGGTGGAAACTTGGCTTGGTGATGTCTTACCTAAAAGCATACTTTTTTTTTTTATTCTAGTGCAGATTAGGCCCTCTTCTTAATGGAGTAACTTATCTTCTGAGCAATTGCAGTCTTTCTTCCTACACGTGTCTTGGCTGTAATGTTAAGCTTCGTAGTGCTGCTGTTTGTGTCTTCAAACTCGACATTTTATATTTCTTCCTTCGCCACTTGCTCCTTTTTTTTGTTGTAGACCTACATAAGAAACACACCACACAACCAACATTATGTAGGATTTGAATTCCTCCGCCAAAGAATTGAGTTTGTTGCTTTTAATGCTGACCTCAAGCCGAATTTATACAGATATTTTACCAAAATATGACAGAAATGATTCTCTATCCCTTCTGGAAATATTGTTCCCCTCTGAAATCTTTGGAGTTGGGTATTTCTCTCAATACTACTGACCTCTGGGTTTCTATTAGGATGACTCTTGAAGCTCTGCTGATTGTGTTAAACTGCCTTTCCAGCCCAAAGTTCCAAATTTTTTCACATCCAAAAAAAGAAAACGTCAGGTTCTTTGCAGCAATAGCACACTCTCTGGTACCAATGTCTGTATTCATTACTTTTCCCTGACACTGTAATGAGATACCATGACCTTGGACACTAACAGAATAAATAGTTTGTTTTGATTTATAGTTCCAGGGGGCTAAGAGTTTATGGTGTTGGAGAAGAAGGATGGCAACAAACAGTAGGCTTGGTGGCTGGAGCAGGAATCAAAGAAATCACACACTTCACCTTAACACAAAGCATACAGAGCAAACTGAAAGGCTGTAAACACCCAAACTCTGTCACAGTGAGGTTTGCTCCGTGGAGCCTGCATCTTCGCACCCTCCCCATTCAACATGACAATCTAGGGTTTAAGATTCAAACACAAGACTCTATAGGGAAATTTTTTTTTTTTATTAAAACAGCCACACTCATGGTTCATAATAGCTAAAACATGATTTCAATTTGCTTGAGTGGCTAATCTGTTAGAACATTAAGGAAGACCTTATAATGTTTTCTAATGGAGCACTTACTTTTGACCTGTAAATACATTTTCACTTTTCCAAAGCAACAAACAAAGCTTCCTTAATATGGCTCTTGCTACTTCATCCAACCACAATCTTTGTCCTCTAACTTAAAAAAAAATCACTATACATCACAATACACATTTCATCTATCCAATTTATTGATAAATGCCTACTAATCAATCAAAAGAAACGTGGAACACAGTTATATAAACATGCCAGTTTTAATGCTCAGTACTTTCACCACCCAATGTAAGTAAAACCAGTCTGTCCTAAGTTCCATATAAGAATGCATCCCATGAAATCTATGGTACACAGTTGACCAAGGACTATATTAGCCATTCTCGAAATAGACTATTGAATACTAAACAATAGGTTTCCCAGAAACACTCAATGTTGCCTGATATTGCAAAGTAGGCTTAGTTAAACTGATTTTCTGTGGGATCTTGTCTTGAAGAGAACCAATTAGTGAAGAAAGCTAATGCTAAGCAAATGCACACGAAGGTTGTAAGCAATGTAATCAGAACTTAGTGTAATAAGTCAAACCGAGAATGGAGAAACACAGAAAATCGAGGTCATAAACCCAAAGAAGTTAATGAGTACATGTAAGTTGAGTGCAAGGAAGAAAACAAATACTAGGACAGAATAAAAGAAAAGAAGCTAGCAGGAAAAAATAATGAGAAAACATGTGTAACCTTTAATTTTGTGAATATATATATATATATATATATATATATATATATATATATATATGTGTGTGTGTGTGTGTGTGTGTGTTGAGTGTTGAGTTGTAAATACTAATGTTTGTTTTGTAAACTGTTTAACCTAAAAGTCATGTTGTATGACTTTTAAAGAAAACAGAATAGTACCCTCAGAAAGCCCTCAAACCTCTAATAGCCACTAATGCATAAACTGCAGTTCTTTCTTTCATTACGCTTACTAGCTATATATCTCTTTTACTTTTTGATCAGGGTATACAGACTTCTCCTTGTAAGTGAACATATACAAAAATTTGATGAAATTTTATTGTAATGTAATCATTTTAAAAGATAAAGACTAAAAAATATTATATAGTTGCCTATACATTCATTTTATATAAACTCCTATACAACACTGAGGCATAATAACAAGGTGAGATACCATAGCAACATATTCTATCTTAAAATAGGCATAGAAAAGTTGGAATTTGTTGAGGGTTTTCAATTTGTCTTGTGTTTTGAAAATCAGAAAATGCCACAAGGATAGAATATGGAATAAAGTTGCCAATCAGATGACAAAATCATAAGATTCTCACAACTTAGATGCTGTTAAGGTTTGTTCATCAACATACAATTTTTAAAAGAAAAAAAAAAGGTTTCTAAATAACTCTGAATCTTTCCACTGACATGAAATCACTGTATACATTTCTTAACTTTATATGGAAAAAAAGGCCAAAGAAAGAAAGAGGAGGATGGGGGGAGGAATTGTGCTCTTGTCATTTTTCAAGTAAGTTTTAAGTCTTAAGCACCCAGAAAAACTACTTCTCATACTGACGCTGCTAGGCTATGCCCTCCTTAATCAGGGATGACACACAATCAAGACTTCTCAGGGAAAAACCTACAATAAAGGATAAGGATTCTGACAACGTCAGAGTCTGCAAACATCTCCTGATGCTACCAGGTGAAAAATAATCACCCTCAGCACTCGGGTGCTTCTCTAGCTTGCCATGACCTAAATGACCCTCATTCATTTTTCTGCTGCAAAATTACAAGAATAAAAAGGGTGAGATCCATTTTTATAAGAAAACAATTCCTAAAAAGTGAAATTCAAAATAGAAGATATGTTTGTCATTTACAGGATCAGAATGCCCTGCTAGAGCACATGTTCCTGAGCTTGAATACACACACACACACACACACACACACACACACACACACACACCACATAAAATGCAACCTCATTGTGAAGGATGTAGAGACAGAATAAAATCAGTAATCTGATTGTGAAATTCAGAGGTAGGCCATTGCAAAGTGATGGGAATTAGATAGTCATAAGAGGAAAGAATCCATGATGCAAATCCTGGTTTTTGAACAAAGAAGAGAATGCAGCATCTCCCTCACATAGCTATCCAGTCATCTTTCATTTATGTGTAAAACATGGCAGCCCTCCGGGGAAAAAAAAAAAAAAAAGGCATTGCACTTGTCCCAAGCAGTCAGACTATTTTAGTTGGGAGAATGAGACAAGTTTGTGTAGTGTAGGCTAACCACAGTCTGGAAATTTTTCTACATCATGAATTTTTTATTGTGAATGCTTTTAAAAAGTAGTAATATCAAATAAGAAACACTATGTTTGCAAGTATAAGAATTCATTCTTGGAATTCTGAAATTGCATCAAAGATTGTGTGCTGAAAGGGGAGCAAATAAAAAACACTAGCGATGCCCCACAGACCCACAAACATTACAGGTTATTGACACTGCTCTTGATTCCTCTCCAGAAATTGATGATAAGAGCTTGTAGCTGAAAATATTACATGCTTTGGTCATATGAAATAGAGAAATTAACCCAGTACTGATCTAGAAACTCCATCACTACTGGCTATCTTTCATAGTGCTAGCAAGTGATATGCACACTACTAGGGGAGAAAAGTTATTTCCAGTCTCACCTAACTTGTGAACACTGTGAGCTACCATAATGGCAGGACTGACAAAATATACCCTCTCCTGCGGTAGTGGCACAAATACCAAAGTAGTAACTAACCAGTTCCTGGTTGGGCTTAATTCCTGCTCCATAAAGTAGAAACCATACCTGGTACTTTTTTCAAAACCAATGCCTGTGTAGAGTCAAGTCATAGATCCTAGGGAGGCCCTACTACTATTATTCTGATGAACAGATAAAGTGTTAAACTGATCCCTTATGACTTATCTCTATGCACATAAATTAGAATAATTCTCTGTCCTAATCAGAGAAGCTATTTTTTTTTTTTACAGTAGCTGGTGATCAACATAGAGACCAACAACACAACTGGTAAATGTTTAGAATATGTGAGACTACAGAATTCTCACCCCCAAATGGGATTTCTAAATGGAAATACTACCCAAAATGCTCTGAAATTGTTATAAAAGAGGTGGCAAATAGAATGTAAGCACCACACACAGACACAATCAGATCTATATATGAACTCAGGGTGGTTGTGAAAGTATGCATAGGATGTGTACAAGCTCAAGCCAAACAAAATTCTCATTATGGAAGTGGCAGGTAAAGATGAATTCCTCCACTAGCTAGAGAGCTATTGGTAATTTACAGTACTGGGAGAGGGAGGGATGGTTTTCCTTAAGGGTCTGACCCTGATAGATTGACCATATTTCAATAATTTGTTACACACTCCCATAAGATGTGTCCTTGTTGCAGGAAGTGTGACCTTATTGGAGGAAGTATGCCACTTTGGGGGTGGGCAATAAGACCCTCCTCCTATGTACAAGGGAGCTAGTTTTCTTCTATCTGCCTTGTGATTATCTTATAGAACTCTCAGCTCCTCTAGCCCAACATCTGCCTGGATGCTGCCATGCTCTCACCTTGATGATAATGGACTGAACATCTGAATCTGTAAGCTAACCCCAATTAAATACTGTCATTTTAATAGTTGCCTTGGTCATGGTGTCTGTTCACAGCAGACAAACACCCAAGATTATTTGAACACCATAGATAGGATTTGATGGACCAAAAAAGAAGAAAAGTTGGGTGAATAAAGAGATGAAGGTAGATCTGGATGGAGCTGAGTCAGCATAAATAGGACCATGAACATTGTATGAGATTCTCAAAATATTAATAGTAATTTTATTTTTTAAAATGATTACGAAGTGACTATCAATCCCAGCATTGTGATAATAGATAGGATCCTCTAGTAAGTATAAAAAAGTCTGTTTGTAATTCTAATGTCTTCAAACGTATTCATCCCTAGAATTCCAAGTAATATTATAGATCATTGCAATTATGGATTAGGGGTGACCTTAGCTGAGATTCAGACTGGTAGAGGCTATATACTAAAGCGCCAGCCTCGTGTAGTCAGGCAGGACTTCCAGAGGAAGAGGGTGACAGCCGCCCATCCACAAAATCTTGAACCCAAGATTTGTTCTGCTTACAAGTCGTGCAGGATAAAGATGGAGCAGAAACTGAGGAAACAGTCAACCAACCCACAACTACCTTAAATTGAGATGCATCCCATACAAAACAACCAATCCCTGACACTGCTAAGGGTACTTGGCTAGGCTCCCAGACAGGAATCTAGCATAACTGTCCTCTGAGAGGCTTCGTCAAGCAGCAGATAGACACACAGATGCAGAGACCCACAGCCAAACATCAAGTGAAGTTTGAGGAGTAATGTGAGATTGGGAGATAGGCTTGCGTGAGATGGAGAGGTCAAGAACACCTCAAGAAAACCTGCAGTGTTAACTAATCTTAGCCCATGAGGACTCACAAAGACTGGACCACCAACCAAAGAGCATGCAGGGTCTAGGTCTATCCCATGCATATTTGTAGCAGATGTGAAGCTTTGTCTTGAGGTGGGTGCCCTAACAATTAGGGAGGGGACTGTCTCATTCTCTGTCGCCTGCCATTGAAGCTCATTTCCCTACATGGGCTGCTTGGTTGGGCCTCACAGGGAGAGAATATGCCAGGGAATAGAAGTCCCTGGTTGGGGTGGTACCCAATGGAGAGGGGCCTTTCCCTTCTCTGAGGTGAAGGCAAGGGGTCAAAGTGGGGAGGGACTTGTAATGTTGGGACTGGAAGCGAAGGAGGGAGATGTAAACTGAAATTTTTTATTAAAATACAACAGAAAGATTATATAGTGATTACTAATCCCAGGATTATGTTGATAACTGCTGGAGTTCTCCAGAAAGCATAGAAAACATCTGTTTATAATTTTAATGTCTTCAAATTAATTTTTGCCCAGATCTCCAAGTAAAATCTCCCCTCTCTCTCCTCTCTCTCTCCTCTCTCTCTCTCTCTCTCTCTCTCTCTCTCTCTCTCTCTCTCTCTCTCTTTCTCTCTCTCTCTCTGATTCTGATTTCCAATCTGGTCGATTTTCTTACCTATGTTACATAGAAACCAAGTGTATTATCCAAGTGGTATGGTTACAACCTAGATTTTTGTTAGATTTCGTTATTTCACTGCTTAAAAACAATTTTCCATTAACTGGAGAATCTGTTGCATTGAAGAGGATGTTGCCACTTAAGTGTAGCTTATGAATGAAAAATAAAGACATGGCTAATGGGACTGTCCAGGAACTGATGGCATAAACTAAATGGCTGTGAAAATCAGGAAGAAGAAAACAAGACAGTGCTTAAAATGCCAATGAAGTCGTCAAGCTAACAGTGTACTAACTGGGCTATTAAATGTAAATAGTTTCACTGAATGTTGAAGATCTAATCAAGCTTTATCCAGTGCCAGCCATGATAAAGAAGATTACACTGTTGAGGATGAAGACTCCCAGAATCTTCCACATATTCAAAACTCTCAGAAATTTACACACTCCATCAATCAGAATATGAAGTGTAGTGAAGTGTTTTAGTTAGGGCTTGTGTTGTTACAACAAAATACCACGAGTAAAGGAGCAAGTTGGGGAGGAAAATGTTTATTCAGCTCACATATCCACATTGCTGTTCACCAATGAAGAAAGTCAAGACAGGAACTCAATTGGGGCGATAGCTAATGCAGAGCCCATGAAGGAGTGCTGCTTACTAGCTTGCTCCTCATGGCTTACTTGGCTTTCCTACATACAGAATCCAAGTACCCAAGGACAGCACCACCCACAATAGGCTGGACCCTCCCCTACTGATCACTAATTGAGAAAATGCCTTACAGCTGGATCTTTCTCATTGAGGTATTTCATCAGGTAAGTCTCTCTGATCACACTAGCTTGTGTCAAGTTGACATAAAAAAATAAGCCAGTACATGAACTATCTTTTAGTGAAAATGCAGATATGCTTCACTCACCAAAATGACTACTAAGTTCTTAGCAGAAGCAATTAAACCTAGAATATGATTAACCCGGAGGCTTTAACACACATTCATGTAACAGACCACAGATTGCTTTTATCTTCCCTAACCTAAATCAGGCTCACAGACTCAAAGCTAGACTTGGTTTTAGTGCTTGAAATATGAACCCTTGAATGAATAGAATTGATTATCATGGAATAAAGGAGAAAGGGAAAAGAGCAAGATAAAATACGTGTCTATATATAATCTGTGCTATCTTAACTATTTTCAATGTTCTATAAAATTTACCACAATTGGAATATTTCATACAGTTGTATTATTTTTATTGGATTTATTTGTGTGGATAGTTTGATCAAATTGCTGTTTGTTGGGTCTCTTTTCATCTCTTTCATAATCATTGTGTATATAATCATAAATCTATATAAATATTTCCACATATTAATTTTATTTAATCATATAAATCTTTTTTTCAAACATTTTAAGAACTAAGTAAGTGGTGACTTTTACCTTTAAAATGAGCATGCTACCTAGAAGTAGATGTTTTCTTACTCAGTTAAATTCAGCATCAGTAAGGTTTTTCTTTCCTTTAGTAAAGTAGCCTGTGTCAGTAGACTCAATAAATAATAACTTTTATTTTTCCCTTCAATATGGGGTCCAGTTTAATGATAGACTTTTTCACTACTTTTTTTTCCCTAGGAAAAAAACATACTTTTATATGAGTTAAATTGTTTGTTTCTTTTTTCAAAGACATTTGTGTCAATTCAACCTAAGATTACTATGAACAAAAGTGCTAGAAACATTTGTTCCTAAATTCTTTTGAGGACATAGGGTATCGCTTTTCTGAATGAATGGTTACTTTAAATTGTTTAGTGACTTGATAGGAGACATTTGAGCTTCAAAAGAATTATATAGTTCTCTAAATTTCTTGTATAATTTTTCAGTCCTTAAAATGAAAGGGCGTTCCAGCAGTTGTATAGAACTTTTTTTTTGGTGTCCTTTCTAATGTGTGAATGTGGATTTGAGCCCATTGCTTTGAGCAGCCATTTTTCGATATTCTTTTTACAAAAACAGATCATTTTTGATATTTATTCTGCTTAAGATTGGGTGAGTTTCTAGAATATCTGTGCAGTCTTTCCTAGTAGTTGTAAAGCTATTTAGCCTCATTTTCTTTCTTTCTTTCTTTCTTTCTTTCTTTCTTTCTTTCTTTCTTTCTTTCTTTCTTTCTTTCTTTCTTTTTTTCCTATTATTCTTATTGTGCACCTTTTCGTACCAGCAAGCTCTAATCTTCCACTTCTTTGGCCAGTGACGATATTTGGAAACATTTCCTACATTATAATGTAAGAAAGAGAAAGATGGATTTTGATAATTCACAGTCATGTATGATATCATTAACATACCATGGGGAATAAAATAGGGGGGGTTGTTTTCAATACCCGTAATCTAGAAGATCTTTACTTTGTTCTGTGTCTCTTTCTCCTTTAAAACTTTCTTTCCCGGGCGTGGTGGCGCACGCCTTTAATCCCAGCACTTGGGAGGCAGAGGCAGGCAGATTTCTGAGTTCGAGGCCAGCCTGGTCTTCAGAGTGAGT
>NC_034602.1:70656739-70681222 GCF_900095145.1 Mus pahari
TTTCATCAACTCTTAGACCATTTCAAAATGGGAAATGCCTTGCCAATTAACTATAAAAATCTCAATCATTTGTGAGTCTGTGAGAAGCTTCTTGGGATTTGATGGGGAATGGAAGTTGCATACAGAGATGCTTTATGTTGGCAGGTTTAAAAAAAAAATGTTCTTACCAGCATTCCAGGCAGAGCATCCTAGAGGATTTTAGCAGGAACCTGGTCTGTTTTTCTAAGGACCCAGTGAAAAGTCTCAGAGGCACCCAAGCCTTTCCACTCAGCAGGAGGTTTGAGAACCAAGCACAATTTCACCTGGCATAGAATTGACAGCTGCCTAGAGAAGTTCCCTGGAATTTCAGTGGGAAGTAACTTTCTTTGAGTTCATCCACAGACAGCATTGCAAATTTCTCTAGCACCTAGAGTTACAGTCACTTACTTTCTACTAAGTAAGAACAAGAGTCAGCCCTGCTTTAGGGAATACCTCTGCCCAACTCACTCTTCCTTCCACCATACTCATTTAACCTATTCTCTGCTACTTCTTAGTCCTACTGTACAACTTAACAATTATTTTCAAAGTGTTGGTGTCTCATTTTGCTTTTTATAAACCTCATTTATACAGCATGTTTTAGTAAATTTCCAACTTCAAAACACAAATTAAATTGCTTGAAAATATTTCTATAATGTGTAGTATATTAATAAAGCGTCATGTGCTCTTTGAGCTCCTAGAGAAAATGGCTGTAGAAGTGGGGCTGTCCACTCACTACTTGAGATCCATATGTGCTTACCTCTAGTTGTAAATGTCCTCTTGTAGGAAGATAGGCTGGCCCCTGCAGCTAGGTGACAGGAAGGATGGAGAACAAGCAGAATTGTAAAGCAATACAGTAGTGAACACTGGTTGTCCTCAATCATAGCTAAAAGGTAACAGAGGCTACTATTATTTATCTAATGATATAAAAGTGCCTCTGGTGAGAAGGGGAAGACAAAATGTCAGTCACACGATGCTCATCAATGGAGAGAAACCTCAATCATAAACTCCAGCTGACAGCCACAAGAGGACTTTCCCAGTTGATGTCTTCTGGAAGTTTTAAGTCCCTGACTTGATGACATTTTCCTATCTATCATTTCCAATTTATTCCTTCACGTTGGCTTGCTGTATACTCAGTAAATTCTCTCATCAAAAACAAAGCTATGACCATTGCAAAAACATTCTCTGGATCATTAAAAAAAAAAAAAAAAAAAAAAAAAAAAACACTTCCCAAATGATATATGGTTGACTCTATTTCAGCTTAGGTTACTACTGAGTTTGATGCCTGAAAAATGTTCAAATACCAAAAAAAAGGTAACAAGAATTATGAATTTATTTAAAATGACCAAGTTAGGAAAGCAGAGACAAACATGTTTATCATGAAGTTTGCACACATACTTGGACAACACTATCTCACAAATACAGTGAGGGCCTGTATGAATTTAATTCCAAGGATGCCAAAACATTATGCAATTTATAGAAACTATGATCTCAGAAAAAGCATTTCATCTTTAAAAATAAAAATATTATGTGATCATTTCATCACAACTACTGTGAAACATAGTTTGCAGACTATGGTGAATCGAACTTCCATTTACTGATATTCCTTTTAAGATTTTTTTAATTATATTTATTTTTGTGTGTGTATGTGAATGTCCATACATGCATGTTGTTTCATGACATACATATGATGCTCAGAGGAAAACTTACTGGTATCAGGACTGGCCTTTTCACATGTGTGTTCTGGGACTAAACTAAAATGGTTAGCTTAGGCAGCTGTTGATCCTCTGTCTGCCCTGGGACTCCTTTTAAGTAAGCGAATGGGTTTGAATCCTTTACTCTGAACAGCTGGCTTTCTCATCTTCTCTTTATAAAACAGTTCATTTGTGGTCCTCTCTTCAGCATCATTGCTGCTCTCTCTTTATCCTGGATTGGAGTTGTGTTTCGTTTTCCATGTTCCAGGTGGAGAGAGTAAGCCCAGAAAAGCAGCAAACACTTGGTTTTGTTGCCCTCGGAGGTACTTCCAGCAATTGACGCCTTTTCCACTGCTGAGAACTGCTAAAACTCAGGAGAGCCTCTGCTATTTGCTCTTCTTGAAGTCTATTGACTGTCAGTGTCTCCTGAAGCCACATGCTGTGCCTGAGGAATGTGATCTAGCTCCTGTGCTTTGTAGTGAGAAAGTATTCATTTGCTTAGTGATAAATTATTCCCTTCTAAAGTATTACTAAAAGATTGTTGCTAATGGCGACTGCTCTTCTCCAGAAAGAAACTGCTCATAGCAATGCACTAATGTAGATGAGTTTACCATTAAAGGATTCCATAGGGCTGGCATGTTTGTATGACATTGCTCTCAGCCTATTCTGGTTCAACTCACCAAATATATATGAAGCATCTACACAGTTGTTAGGTCATGATTTTCTTTTTTTAAATGTTAAGACTATGGACCTATTTCACACATGGGAAAATATGCCCCAAATAATTCATTTCAACAGGGTCTGATATTCCAAATCTCTTAGGAGAAATATATAATTATCAGTTCAAATAAATTTTCAGAATTATGTGAGTATTCCCTAACCTCTAGAAGGTTGTGTGAAATGAGAAATGAACTATAAAGTAAATGTGTGACACATTAACGGGATTTCATAAAGTTGATGTATTCAACATTGCACCAAGCTAAGTATTATAAACATTAGGAAAGACAGTCACTTCCTGGAGTTGTCAGGACAAGCTTTTGAAATGAAGTTAAAAATGTGGAATCATATAAAATCAATCATGAATTAAGACAAGATACATAAAATGATATAAATGATTGAATTATTCTGAAATTAAAATATTGCTTGTCCTCAAAAGAGCACACAGAGGTATTTTCAGTAATTGCTCATTGTCTGTGACACTTATGGGTCCAAAAGCCATCACTACCTGCAGTGGCCAAGAAGGTGAGGAAGAACGAGAGACTGGGCTCCTGCATTTTTAATGAAATAAGGTTACTGCCCAGCAACAAAATCTAAAGCAAAATTCTTTATGTCAGACAATGGAAAAGTGTACTAGCTACATGAGAACTGAAGTTTGCAATACATCTGCTGAACAAGTATGGTGTGTGTTCAAGTTATTTGGGTTCTGCACGGGATGTTTTGTTCATTTCGGTTGATTTTGATAAGGCATGGTAAGAATCCCTCCTGCGGGAACAATGCAAATTAATGTGGATTTGGGGGATAAAGCATAACTTGCTCATGTTGTATGGGCTACAGTTCTCTGGGGAAATCTGGAAGATTCTTGGTGGTTCCTTCTCTGCATGTGTGTGATGAGAAATTATTATCATCCATTCTAAAATTCTAAAATTCTAAAATTCTAAAAAAAAAAAAAAAACACGTAAATGAGCACTATGTTGTAGCAAGGATACTTTTCCCAATGATCTTTGGTATAAATTTCAAGGAAAGGACAGCACACTCAATGAAGAAGCTTGATTCCAGTTTCCATGCTGTCTCATACTACATTGGTTGAGTCACTTATACTCTGACACACATTTACCTTCCTTAAACTAAGAGCACGTCATTCTCACTGATGTACCTACATCACAGGACACATAGTAGTTTAGCATAAAACTAGGTGATTATATGGAACAAAATCTTTCTCTTTTATTTATGGTTTATTGAAAATAGATTTATTTTCTCATACGATACATGCCAGTTTACCCTCCTCAAATCCTCCTAACTCCTCCTCACTTACCCTCTTCCCCTGATCTTCTTGTGTTTCCCAGTCAGAAAAGAGCTGGTCTCCAAGAGACAACAGCCAAACAGGGCAAAACAAGTTACATCTAATCAGGGCAAAGGCACTTGTATCAAGGCTAGACAGGGAAACCCAAGAGGAAAGGAAGAGTCAAGAGCAGGCTCCCTCACTGTAAGGAATCCCACAAAATACCAAGCTAACAGCCATAACATATACACAGAGACCCCATGGCTTTAAAGTCATAGAACTTTAGATAAATACATGTCACTTAATGGTGGAATATATATATATATATATATATATATATATATATATATATATATATATATATNATATATATATATATATATATATATATATATATATATATATATATATATATATACTGTGTCTTGGACCATGATTAAATGTATTTTATGCTTACTCATTCAAAGGATATTAGAGAAATTAAATAAAATATAAGGTACAAAATTCATTTAGCAAAATACCTTGGAAAATATACATGTCTTTCTTGTCATAAACTTCAGAATTTGTACCAATATTATTTACAAAAAAAATACCGAAAATCATGTACCTTACCTTTATAAATTTTCTTCTTACACATGTTCTTTATAAAGCGTTTATGTATAAATGCTTGTTCTTTAATTATCTGGCATCTTCTCAGAGAAGTAGCCATTTTAATCAGACATGTTTGCGTGTGCACGTGTGGGTGTGGGTGTGTCTGTGTGTTATATGTGAGTGTTTGTGTGACAGGGCATGTGTATTTAACTGGGTGTACTAACATATACACACAGAGAAACTAGATAATATCAGATGCACACATCTTTAACTCTATGCCTCATTCTTTTCATGGAGTCTTGTTGATCCTAAACCTAGGTTGTTGGACAGAAATTTCAATCAACCTTTGTCTTTGTCACCCATAGAACTAGAGCTATATATGCAAATGGGGCCACATCTAGGAATTCGAACTTTTCTCTCCTTCCTTGAATAACAACCATATTTCCCTTTGAACCATCTTTTCTGCCATTGAGAAAAGTAATAGTGATCTGTCCATTGGTGAGAGTGGGGTGTTGAAGTCTCCCACTATTACTGTGTGAGGTTCAATGTGTGCTTTGAGCTTTAGTAACATTTCTTTTACAAACATAAGTACCCCTGCATCTGGGGCACAAATGCTCAGAATTGAGAGTTCATCTTGGTAGATTTTTTCCTTTGATGAGTATGAAGTGGTTGTCCTTACCTTTTTTGATAACTTTTGGTTGAAAGTCAATTTTACTAGAAATTAGAATGGCTACTCCAGCTTGTTTCTTGGGACTATTTGCTTGGATTTTTTTCCAGCCTTTTACTTTGAGGTAAAATTTTTTCAAATCATATTTTTTAACAGTAAATATTGATACTGATTATTTGTGAATTTCATACAATATTTTGATAATATTTAACCCCCAAACCCCTTCCCTTAAGCCTCCCAAATTGACTCCCACCTCCCCATCTTCCAACTTAGTGTCCTTTATCAGAATATTAGCAGCCCATCAACTCCAATTTGTGCTACTCATATAGTTCTGAGTCTGGGGCCACACACAGTATTGTGGTCTATGCAACAGGAAAATTCAGCATTCTTCAGAGGCCATCCACTCTCCATACCTCCTTCATGTTGGTTGAGACCACATGAACCCATTTCCATGCTTTGTTAAAATGTTGACTGACTTGAATTTATGTAGTTCTTGCACAGCACATTACAGCTGCTGTAAATTCAAAGGACGGAATGTAAGTGCAATTTAAAATTTAGATCTGCAGTGAAATATCCCACAATGCCCACGGCATCCTTCCCAGCTCTTCTCCCTACTCAATAGCTAAACCCCAGATTTCAGGAGCACGGTTAAATGTCTCTGGCTTGGAGAAGGAACTATTTGGGTTATAGTTAGCAACTATTCAGTAACAGAGAGGCAGCACTATCCATAAACTGACCTTAGCTGTTCCAGCTGATTTTGTGTTCAGGTTATCACAAAATAGTTGCTTTCCATGACTGACATTTATTTTGCAATGCAAGTGATACTAGAACATAATGCACTTCCCTAAGTAATGTTTAAATAATTTGCTTCCGATATTTCTGAATTTAATATCTATTGACTACATGACTGCTGTGCTTAAAATTGAGGTTGGATTTGTTTAAAATGGAAAACAAATTGATCAGTTCAAATTTGAAGATAATTCAGCTTACATTTAGAAGAAAACGATGGCTCATAAGAAGCATCTGGTTTTAATGCCTAATGCCTTTTCTTGAAGAAAATCAACTCTCCAGCCAAATACTTGAAAATATGCCTCATAACACTTGCTTTTGAGAAGAAGATTGTAGCTTGTACCAGAGAGAGAGAGAGAGCATAGTGTGTAAAGTCATTTGGCCCAAAAGCTTGGCAACCTGCATTCAGTCTCCAGAGCCCATGTAAAGATGGGAGGAAGTGTCTTTTACAGTGATATCAATGACTACAGACTCATAAGTGAGAATGAGAGACATTGTGGGCTTCTGTAATAGTCTCCCCCCCCCAGTTCCCCCAAAAAGCAACATTCCAGATAGGAAGCTCTTGAAGAGAGTCCTTAAAATTGTGATAAAGATGCTGAAGTATACCTCTACACAGCAGATGGCTTCTGATGAGGGTAAGACAGGGCTCAGTTATATTTAATGTGTTGGCTACTGGGAGTATAACCATGCTCTTCAGTGAGTATAAGGACAAAAGAAATTTGACTTGGAGATATACTTATATGTATTATGTATATAATCTTCAAGAGTGGGTTCAAAGTGGAAGACTGAACCCTGGGAAAAATTTGAAGTGACTGTGATTTCTTATGTTGTAGGAAATTCCAAATATTCAATAGGCATATTATGTTGGGAGAAATTAGCTACAGAAAACTGTCCTCTGATGTATACTGTGACACAAACACATACAAATTATTAATAAATTATTTTAAAGAAATTTTAATATAATAAAATAAAATTGTTCTTAAAAGTGTAGATTCTTGGCAGTAACCTGGTAACCAAGAGTTTTCTAGTTGGGATTAAGACCCATTCCATAAGAAAAGCCATGCTTTATATCCAGAAGATGTTCCAACTGACAATAAGGACCCATGCTCCACTATGTACATAGCAGCCTTATTTATAATAGCCAGAAGCTGGAAAGAACCACGATGTCCCCCAGCAGAGGAATGGATACAGAAAATGTGGTACATTTACACAATGGAATACTACTCAGCTATTAAAAACAATGAATTTATGAAATTCCTCAGCAAATGGATGGATCTGGAGGATATCATCCTGAGTGAGGTAATCCAATCACAAAAGAACTCACATAATATGCACTCACTGATAAGTGGATATTAGCCCTGAAACCTAGAATACTCAAGATATAATCTGCAAAACACATGAAACTCAAGAAGAAGGAAGACCAAAATGTGGACACTTCGCCCCTTCTTTGAATAGGGAACAAAACTCCCATGGAAGGGGTTACAGAGACAAAGTTTGGAACTGAGACGAAAGGATGGACCATCCAAAAACTGCCCCACCCAAGGGTCCATCCCATAATCAGCCACCAAACACAGACACTATTGCATACACCAGCAAGATTTTGCTGAAAGGACCCTGATATAGCTGTCTCTTGTGAGGCTATGCCAGTGCCTGGCAAACATAGAAGTGGATGCTCACAGTCAGCTATCAGATGGAACACAGGGCCCCCAATAGAGGAGCTAGAGAAAGTACCCAAGGAGCTGAAGGGTGTCTGCAACCCTATAGGTGGAACAACAATATGAACTAACCAGTACCCCCAGAGCTCAGGTCTCTAGCTGCGTATGTAGCAGAAGATGGTCTAGTCAGCCACCATTGGGAAGAGAGTTCCCTTGGTCATGCAAACTTTATAAGCCCCAGTACAGGGGAACACCAGGGCCAAGAAGGAGGAGTGGGTAGGTAGGGGAGCAGGGGGAGGGTATAGGGGAATTTGGGGATAGCATTTAAAATATATATATGAAGTAAACACCTAATAAAAATTGGAATAAAAGAGAGAGAGAGAAAAGAAAAGCCATGCTTGGCTCTGGAAGCCTAGCTAACTACCCAGAGATAGGAAAGTGATGGTTATTGGAGGAGAATCTACAACCACTGATTTACTAAACCAGCATAATCCCTAACAATAATGTAAAAACATTTGTTTTTATACCAACAGATAAGTATACTTTTAATCCTTTTCAAAGAAACTTCTTTTTGCCACAGAGACTACTATAGAAAACCACAGGCAATCAAAATGCAGAGTTGTGGGTGGAGTCCAGTTTCAATGGATACATCTGAAGACACTCTTCCATCTAAGGCTCAGGGAATATTGTGGAAGAAGGAAACGGAAGTTGATAAGAGTCAGAGAATTAGGGTATTTGCTGTCAGATAATCTCCTTACAATGTTGGAAGCGACACTCATC
Source organism: Mus pahari (assembly GCF_900095145.1). Lineage (NCBI taxonomy): Eukaryota > Metazoa > Chordata > Mammalia > Rodentia > Muridae > Mus > Mus pahari. Next base: position 70,664,930 of record NC_034602.1, read on the forward strand.
AATTCTCAACAACATGACCTCCCAAATGTGAGATGGACAAAGATGACATCATTAAACATGCCAAACTGGATGGTCAAAAGCCTGTGAAACTGCAACTCTACACAAAACTCTACAGGCAACTAAGAAAACTTGGAGCAGGAGAGGATGTCTTCCTGTAAATGAGAACTCAAATTGGTCAACCAGTGTTAAATGATCAGCCCTGAAAAGGTACATACAGATAGCAATATTTGAACTCAATAGGTTATATCTAGGGTAAATACATATTTTCATCAATAGCAATTAATTTGAAGAAAGAAACCATGAATCTAAAGAAGAGTTGGGAGGGATGTACAGAAAGATTTGGAAGAAAGGTAAAAGAGCAACATTGTAATTAACATTCTCAAAAATAAACAAAATCGAAGTGCACTAAAAAGAAAAAAGATTTGCAAGGGACAAAACTGTAAGTAAAATGATGAAATGTTTTAGAAGTCTTTGTCTCTTTGAACAATCAAAGGACAATTCATGTCACATAGGGTGGAGGAAAGGCTAGTTGGATGTTTTTACCCTGATAATTTTGCTAGTGTTCAGCCTGTATCCATTTTGTGTCTTATGTTCACCAGTGCTGCATTTACATTTGTGGCTTCCCCTCTTTGCATTCCAAGAGGCTCTATGCGTCACATTCAGCTTTGTATACTCTGAATAGGAAAGGGTCTTCCTTTCCTGAAACTCCTCAATCACATCATTATGTAGCTGAACTTCTATTCAAATGTGCTGGGAATAAGAGAAGCACCAAGGGAACTGAGATCTGTGAAGGTGGAGGGCTTTTCTTCATATTTTCAAGGCCCAGTACTACTCAGTACTGGAAGGTTGCACTTCAGAGTTCTTATAGAAGAGAAGGGTAGATAAATGGTTTTAAAGGTTAATTAACCTACCACCCACAGATTCTGCTATTATTCCCTCTCAGTTGATGAAGTCTGCTGCCAACCACAGAAGGTGAGGTTAGATTTTTCTATGGACTATACTGAGAAGAGCCTTGTGGAGCTTAAGTGCTTCTGCCCATAGCATCGTGCCCTTCTGCTCTCTGTTCTGCCTCTCTCCTTAGTGCTGTGGCTGGTTGCATTCAGGATCTCTGACTTGTCACTTCCTGTACTCAGGCCATTGAGTAACTCAGTTTTAAACAATGATTGTCCCCTCAAGATGTAAGCCATTGCCCTCCAAGTCAAACTAAAAGAGTTGGATTTCTGTCCACTGCCTGCCTATCTACTGGATGATCACACAAACAAACCCCACAACTGGGCTTGAGACTGGAAGGCTGGGGGCTTCTGTGGAAGGGAGAGTTTCCACCACCTTTGCACCAGAGCTTCCTGGCTTACCTTCTGGGCTTGACTTCTTCTTTCTCCCCACCATCACAAAGGAGCTGGGAGGCTAACACTGCTTAGCTTGATTTACATTTTGAGCTTGGGGGGCACATGTCATTCTCAACCCCTTTTCACTGTGGGTCTCTGCCTTTATAAGAAAGTCTCTGTTTTCTTATATGACAATTCTCCCTAATAGGCTCACACACAGGCAATCAATGTTCAGCTCATCATCTTACTCAGAAGTTCAGGCTGCTACTTCGGGCTACATGGATTGCACATGGACACAACAATGTTCACAAATGTCATTGTGCATCTGGGCATCTTCTCATCCAGCATTCAGTTTTGCCATACAGACTTATAGCCACCAACGGCATTACTAGTTTCACATGAAAATAAGAACAATTCCTCTGTACATCCATATGTATACAGTAACATATGCATATTCATATGTAACACATGCATGCAAATATAAGAACATGAATACATGCACCTGTGGAAAGGAATATGAACTAAAATTGCCTCTTTTTACTCCTTCCATTATACTAACTATGTGCAAAGTCCAGAAAGTAATCCCCTTGTTCACTTATCATAAAATACTTAAAGCAAAGACCAGATTATTCCAAAAGCCTTTGGTAAATAAGCTACAGAAGCAGGCAAAGCAATTCTTTAAATATGAAACATGGATAGCTTATGCTTTGCAATTTCAAGCATCTGGTTGCAGAACTCTATGACCCTCTTTACTTATACTTTCTCACTAAGTCTTCTGTCACATAAAGGCTCTAGTATATATGTTTACCATTCACGGATGTACTTGATAATTCAGTTTCTTCCCCATAACTTAGCCTATTGGCATTGTTAATGTACACACATCATGCTGTATTCCTTCATTTTATGTATATAATTTAGTTCTTAATCATGTTCCAAGGATTTATGAATGTTTTGTATCATCTTCAGGGAGAAATATTCACTATGTCTTTTTTCTAACTTTGTTATTTACATATATGTGTTATTGTTTGCCTGCATGTGCAGCACAGATACACTTCTATACATGCAAAGGCCAAAATAATACATCAAATGCCCTGGAACTGGAGTTACAATTGCCTATGAGCTTCCCGCTGTAGATGTTGGAAGTAAACGAGAGATCTTTACTAAGAGCATCAAGTTTTCTTAATCAACAAGTCATAAATATCACTCCAGCTCCCTTGCTGCCTTTTTATTGTCAGAAATATATTAGCTCAGTTCTAAATGGAACAAATATGCCCCATCTCTTGCCCTTGATACTACAAAAAGCTTTGGTCTGCGACAGCAGTTCTCAGTGTTGGCTGGAATCAGCAGTACCATCCATTACCTGGGAACTTGTCAAATAAGGACATTTTCCAACCCCACTCCAGACCTACTGAATCAGACATTCTATGGGTGGGGCCAAGCAGGCTGTGTCTAATAAGCCCTCCTGACAATACTGACACATTCTAGAGTGTGAGAACCACTGATCTATGGCAAGAGTTCTCGCTCTGCCTGCTCATTAAGATTGCCAGGGGAAATATGTAAAAAATGGAGTTGCCATGGCTCCATCCTTGGAGATTTTTATTTAATTGTTACGTGGTAGGGCCAAGTGTTTTTAAAGATTCCCCAAGTGTTTCATATATACAAACAGAATGGTGAGCTAAACCTGAAGAGACCCAAGGAAAAAGTGGAAAAGGAAACAAAACAAAATTCATTCTACTTTCCCCAGTTCTGTATTGATAAAGCTCAGTGTGGTTCTTGAGTATTTATAACAGATTGAGCCCCTGTATCATTTAAAACCCCATATAAGAAAGGCCGGGGAAGAGGATCTCAAATAGAGTGGGCCTTAGTAAGATCACAAAAGTAACATTAAATAATGTTTGAAGTTCCTAGTCCAGTCTTCTGTATATGCCTCCTGACATGGCCCTTCCTGTATGCACCTAGAGAGTGATTCCCTCAAACTTTCCCTTTGTTCTCACTGCTCTGATAGAAAAGTCCTTGCAGGAGAAAGTGTAGAGATAGTTATGAAACTGACTCACAGTTCCAGCATCCCTATCTAAAACTGATTGTGTTTCCTAATAGTCATACATTTGAGAAACTGAGCAAAAGCCGTTATGCCTCAATTTCTGTTTCTAAAAAGGACAAAATGTACTTTACCTATTTCAAAGGTAAGCTTAAACAAACATATAGATGAGTGTGTTGTTAACAACACTTGAACAATATTTGATACCATTATTATGTTTAGAATTAGTATTAGAATACAGTGTCCTTATAACGATCTTGTAAAAAAGCAACCAAATGCGGCATACACTATACATCATCTTAAGTGAAATAAATAATCCATATCTTTCAAGACAGTTATCCCATATTTTCTCTCATATGTGGAAACTAGGGCAGCAAAAAGAAGATACAGAAAAATGGAAATAACTCATGGCAAAGGGTAAGGGAATGAGAAGCAGATGAAAGAGGGATAAAGTGTGTGAAGACCATTAAAGTCTATTATAAACATCTATGACAACATCACAATGAAGTGCTTTGGTTTCCGCAGTGTATCTATGATCCCCAAAGAAAGACACACCATACTAACCTTATGTGTTAAGATATAAATAAATTTATAAAGAACACATAGTCAGTAATTAGAAGAATAAGGAATAGACATAGAGCAATATAACTAGAAGCAGGTCACACTCAAGGAACACAGTCTAAACACAAACAAAGAATGGAGTCATGTTGACATCAAGGACAGAAAGACAGAGACAGAAAAAATATAAACAAAAACAACAACAACAAACCACACAAAGGTTCTGCATCATGGTGAGAAGGAAAGTATAGTGAATAGCAATTCAGTATGTCTCCGAAGGGCTGCACAAGATGGAGTCCATTAGAGAATGAGGTTTGAGAGAAGCCCACAGTCTTGACATATAGAGGCTTTCTTTCACATTAAGGTCAGTAGTTCAAATGTTCTACAATAATGAGGAGACAACATTATTGAGCAGAGAAATTTGTTTCATGTTACATATAGCTTCAAAGCACATCACTCTAGCTCTACTTTACACTGTGGCTTAAGAGATGAGAGTGTAGTCATGAATCTTTTATATGTGAAACTGGAAGTACAAGCAACTGATGATACGGCTTTGAATCAGAGTAATAGCAGTAGAAAGGATATGTGGTCATATATACAAGAAATTTGGATTTATGAATACAAGTTCTAAGACTATTTGGCCTGAAAGTGTGGTGCATTTACTCACAAGCATGAAGACCAAAGAATCTGGCCATGTTTGTTTAATTAGAATTGTCTGTATAGAGCTTCCGTGGTAAGGATTAGAAGAACGTAAGAATTGCATGGGAAATTATGAGGGCTAACAATGACAACCAAATTCTAAAAACATATTTATATCATGAGAATGCAAGAGACAGTCTAGGTATTTAATGACTATAGTGGAAAAAAAACAACTATAATTTCTAGAAATGCAACATATTTTTAACTGAAATACTTGCCACAAAATTCTGTCTGCCTATGACATCCTCATTATTAAAGCAGCTCCAAGACTGAAGGCATACACACAAAATCCACACATTAAGAAATTTGCAATATTTCTTTGAATGGTGACAGTGAAAGATTGAAGTTTTTATTCAGCATCCTATATTACATGAAGTGTTGTTTTAGCAGCTTCTAAAAAATAGGTGTTTTGTGGTTCTCTTTTTTTTGAACATTTATTTTTAAATGAATATATTCTGACTCTTTAATTTTTTATTTAGTTTGTAAGTAACTAAACCATGAAATGGTATATTCTCACCTTGCTAAGGGAAATAATCAAAATTTAAAAGATTTTAAATTCAGCAATAAAATAAGTTTCCAAGTTTCTCTCTGGTGGAAGACATGAGATGTGTTTGTATTCATGCAGCAGCTATGTGCATTGCTGCAAGTTTGTGTTTTAGTCAAGAGTTGGTGCATTTATAGAAGGGTGAGATACAGTGAAATTTTGCTTTTGTCTCTTCATGAACCAATTTCCTTTCCTTTTGGAAACTGCCTTAATGCAAGAGCACTCAATAATTTCCAAATATAAAATATGGTTGTATGACCAGGTTTAACTAGCCTGTTTGGCAATTTACCCTGCCATGATGAATGATCAAAGGCTGATGAATGATCTAACATAGCCCAAACAGATTCCCATTTGAGAGTTTTGCTTAGGGCAAAGGAAGAGAGGTTTGCCTTGTGAAGTTACAGACTCTGAATGATGTAAATTGGTACATGACCTATTTCACTAACACAGGAAAAATCAGCCTAAATGGTAGTAAATGAAGTCATCCATGGTCATTGCAATGAAAGAAGCTGGAGAAAGTCCAAGGTATCTACACCTCTGACTCCACAGTCCAACATACCCAGATCTATTATTAACCCTAAAATTTTTAGGTTCCCCAATTTCTTTATACAGTATATACAAACCTATATAAGCTAGAGTTGGATTTCTGGAACTTGAAACTAAGAATATATATATATATATATATATATATATATATAGAGAGAGAGAGAGAGAGAGAGAGAGAGAGAATTTTAGTTAATAGAAATTTTAACAATGTTATTTTCATACATTAGTGTACATTATTAATGTTAACTCTATAGCACTAATGTTGAATATATATTCAACATTATGTAATTTATAAATGAAAACAAGAGCATGATCCATCCTCTTAGCAAAAAATCCTTAGGTGAGTATGTGGTATGGTATATTTGCAATGGATCAGAAGGCTTGAGAGGCAAGATATGGTATACAGACAGGTTATTTCCTTGATTGGATATAAATACTCTGATTTTATGTGAACCAGTTATTTTCTAGTGAGCTTTCCCACACTGGGATCCTGCTGAGATAAAGTAATGTGCTCAGAAAAGTTGTTTGTGGTTCCTATAAGTTAAACAAACTTCAAACAAAGAGACAGGCTCCTTTCCTATAAAATTCCTCAAAGCTTCTAATTGCATTGTAATTCTTTACTGTGGCAGAAGGTAAGCGCAGCACCACTGATGGAAAGAAAACCGTATCATCTATTAGCATCTCCACAGAACAGAGTTTGGAAAGTATTGGACTACTCTCATAGTGTAGATACGGAAAATTGTCCTTACGAATCTTATTCTTATCTATTTGTTCTCATTTAAAACCTTAGAAAGTAAGAAGAATGGAGCCAGAAGGAAAATACCATTTTTTTTCCCCCTGTGCAAAAACAGTCCCTGATAAGGATGCCAAACCAATTCAGCCTGGCTGCCCAGCATCTCGCTTGTTAAATCAAATCACAGGGAAGCAAAGCCTTAAGCCAAATAAACAAATCTCCAGTGATGGAGACATGGTGACTTTGACAGGCATATCTGGGAGTATTTATGAATAAAATAAAATTTACTAGGTTCAAAGCTGACTGATATGTGTATGTTGACATTCCCTGGGTCCTCACTGATAGACATCAACCTTGGGATAAATGGATGTCTATTCCAGCTACATTCAGTATTAAGGATCTCATGACGGGTGTATAGTTAGTAAATTATAGCAATATTTGAGGGAATGAGATATTTAATATCTGGAGCAATCTAAAAATATAAAGAAATCACTTTTAGCTTAAAGATAAAGTGAAAGAAATCAAATCCTCTTTGCTCTCAACTGTTGAGTTTAGTTCTGACTCAAAAGTGTGAAGATAATCTAACTGCCTTGCAAATCCCTATGATCACACTTTCTCAAAGATTAACTGCACTGATATGTTGATATTTCATAAGTGATTGACACTAAAGACATCTCTTTACCTCTGCTCTGACTAGTTTTTGAAAGTGATAAGTGATACTCAATAAAAGGAAAAATAATGAGATACACATTCAGAATTTATCATTGGAAGAATTAAACTTACACTATAAATTCATAAAAACTAATTTCTGTTTTCTTATTGGAAACAAACTCTTACATCACCCCTGTTTGACTGGAATATATATTTATTAATATATTCATTTAATATATTTTATTGATTCTTTGATAATTTATTACAGTGTATTTTGTTCTAATTCTTTCCCCCTCCCTCTCTTAATTCTATCAAGATCCACTGGCCAACTCTAACTCCCCAAACATCACATTATCTTTTTGATGTTTTTAAAATCACTCACAGGGTCCAATTTGTTGCTTTCCTGTATACTAATAGGAGTATGGTTGACTGGCAAAGCTACACATGTAAAGAACACTAACGCTCCTTCCAACAGAAGCAATCAACTGTCAATAGCTCCTCATATAGGAGTGGGATCTTATGGTCCCTTCCTTATTCTGTACTAAAATTTTGATTGGATGAATCTTGGGTAATTATGCCTGTGTAATTTTATAACTATACTTGTGTGATTTCATGAGTGCAGCAGCAGCCCTGTGATAACTGGAAGACAAGTCTAGTCTAGTCAGTCTAGTCTGCTGAGACCTTTCGTCTTATCGTCTAGTGAACCCCTCTTTCTTACTGGTCCCTGATCCTTGGTGAGGAGGGACTGGTAATCTAAATGTCATTTTTGTGGATGAGCATGCCACAGACACATGTTCTCTCCACTTTGACCAGCTGGAATTCTGTGAAACTTCTCTGATAAAGACAAAGAGTTACACTAATCTATGCTATAAATATAGGATTTTAGAAGCCAGTTTTATACTATGTCCATTTATAGTTGACCCCTGGAGCTTGTGAACTCACTCAAAATGGGGGTTTGATCAGATTAACTAGTGTAGACCTGAGTGTCTTCCCGTGGGACAAACCTTAAATCCAATTAGAAAGTGGTTGTTTATACCCATAATATTCATGCCATGGGCATGTCTATTCAGGCCAATCATTATCACAGATTATAGGACTTACAAGTAAATAAGAGTATGATTTTTTTCCTCTAGCAGCCTGCATTGTAACTTCTCATACTATAAAAGCTAGGCAAAAGGAAAGACGTTTTGTAGGCAGTATCACATTATTACATCATGTCCAAGTACGAAAGTATGTGGTGTCTTCAGCAATATGGCCTTACTTTCAAGTTGTTTGGCAACAAAGAGCAACAAAAATAACTTACATAGTTTGGAGGATCTCCAGGAAAACTCTAACAAACAGTCATGAGGAAATATCCTGAGCCTTCATGGAGATTTGTTTGGCAAAACATAAATTTTTGGATGAAAGTTGTCCCCTATCTAAGGCAACTCCAATTTAATTATTTTACATGAACACTGTAGCTTCATAAATTTGCACTCCAACAAACAGGACTCCTATTTCCCGACATCTGCTGCAGTCTCTGCTGTCAGTTGTCATTTGATTCCTTCAGTTTAGCCATTCTGCCCAAGGTAAATTAAAATCACGAGGTAAGTTTAATTTATGTTTTGCTAATAACTAAGAATGGTAAGCACTTTTCGAAGTATTTTTTTAACCAGTTGTCTATCTTCTTGTAACACCTGTTTCCTGAGCTCGTTTTAATTGTATTGTTTGTTTTCTTGGTGTTGCTTGTTTTTTTATATTTATGTTTTAACTCCTTATATTTTCTAGATAATAGTCATATGCTGGATACCTTCTCAGCATAGAAAGATTTTTAATTTCATTAAGTCCAACTTGCTTATCACTGGTCCTAATTCCTGGGTGACAAGAATCTTAATCAGAACTTACCTAAGAGGCTGTCCAAAACTTTATTTTCTACCCTTTCTTCTAGGAGCTTCAGGTTTTACATGTGACTGAAATATATTTTTAGAACTTAATCAAGTTATCTACTTAATATATCGAGAAACTTAGACTAAGATTTTTCCAGTTTTACAATGGAAGGCACATTAATTACTTAAAGATCTGAATGAAAACAAAAGTTGTAGTGAAAGACAGAAAAGTGACAGTGAGCATGTCCCCATGTTTCACTGTTTAGAAATATTACACAGTAAATAGTGATTCTTACTTCATGAGACTTATTATCAGGAGCACAATGACCTAGAAGAATATACCCAAAATCAATCTATCAATTCTGCATCCTTGTATGCTAAGACCCTTTGTTTAATTGCCACAGTAAATTTCCACATTAGACTTAAGGTGGAAAAGTCTCAATAGATGATAAACGATGACACCCAAACCAGAAACACTTGTTTTCTACAAAGGTGATATAAATTAACCCTTGTTTGTCATGCCCCACTAGCCTTCAGTTTGAGATGGAAATATATCAACAAAGGAATTCCTTAGTCTTGTTTTATCTTATATTTTTTCTGAGAGGGTCTTCTTTCGTTAAGATGCTAATATCACAACAGCTATCTTGCATATGCTCTGGGACAGTTTCATGTAGTAGCCAAATGTTAAACTCTCATGTTGCTTTGGTTTGCCTGTAGTGTTGAGTGTGATCACTGTGTCCACTGCAGTGAGGGAGAAAGGAGCTTTGCCAATGCCTCAGCTAGTGCTCCATGGTGTGTGAACCTCTCTTGTGTGCTGTTTTGGAGAGTGCTTTCCTTATAATTAGACTAACAACATATCAGGCTAGAACACAGAGCAACATCAGTACAATGTCTTGGCGGGAGATTGGTTTCCATTGGACTTGCTATGAAAATTCTCAAGTGGAAATTTCTTCAAGAACATAGCTTCCGCCTAAGGAAATGACTGACTTTTTGAACACTGCATCTCATTGCAATTGATCGTGACCTGAAAGTAACCAATACTGTGGTATAGCTTATTTCTCACCACCAGCAATTCTTAAAAGAATAATCCATTTATTAATTTTCATTAGTGATCAATTTAATTCAGAGTTACCGAAAAGGTGGCTTAGTGGAATTGTCTAGAGAGCTCCAGACAAGCACAATGCCATGCATCCTTGCTTCACCCTGCTCCACTTGCTTGTCACATTAAGTTTATTGTATTTAGGAAGACATGCTTGATGGTTCAGATGAGTCAGTGGGCAAAGGGTTAGTAGGATAACTGCTTACCCCTGGTTCTGCTCTCTCCCACTTCTGCAGCAGATTGTGATGCCATGACTAAAATATCTTGTCCCTCTTCCACTAAAGTTGGAAGATACATTTATAACTACTTTAGATTTTCCCACTTTCATCACCTCTGTCTTAACATGGGAGATGGCCTTGACAGATCACCAGATGGACTCTAACCACTGGAGAGCATGCTCCTTTTAAGATCATGGCTACTGTACTTGCATGTTGTCAGTTATAACTATAGAAATACTCCAGTGTAGAGGAACAATGGTAACTTCTCATGATGAGTGGGATTAATTAGTCCTAAAAAAGAATAATTTTGAGCCATTTTTCTCTAATCTACTCACTGAAGGTATTTAAACAGACAAAGTAAAACATGTGCAAGTTTTAATTGTTAATAATATGACTCTGCCCTTGAGAAAACGTGATCTCTTTAACAAATCAGTCCAAAAATCGATAGACTCAAGTTAACGTTTTAGGATGAGACTCTCAGATTCTTGCATCAGTCAGTAGCAGAAAAAGTAAGCCATTCTTTCTTTGTAGACACATTGTGACTCCTGGATATATGGATAAATAGATTACAACAATTAAAGTTATTATTTAGAGTATAGAATCCAACCTACTTAGGTTCCATTTAAGTTGATAAGGCAGCAGTTTAGGGGTGATATCCTGGGCAGAATCTATCATCAAAGTACTCAGAGAGAACTTGCTTTCTATAAGGTAATTCTCTTCATTCATGGACTGTTCTGTGATATACTGTATGGTGAGATCAGAGCCTGGATCCTGTAGTTAATGCTGAAGGATAAGGCATTGCAAGAAGGAACAGCAAGTCCACCATTAAATTACCTGTCAATCTTAGCCCAAAGCATTGCATGATGCAAATCCATAATTGGTCTCTCTAATGAGCCTTGCAATATTGGTTGCTCAGGGTTAATTTTCTTTGTGATCAGATCATATTCAGCCTGGATAAGAATAAATGCATGGTGTCAGGGCCATCATAGCATCTATCTTAGTTAAGATTTCCATTGCTATGAAAAGACACCATGGCCAAGGCAACACTTGTAAAGGACAATATTTAATTGGGAATGGATTACAAGTTCAGAGGTTCTGTCCATTATTATCAAGGCAGGAAGCATGGCAGTATCCAGGCAGATGTGGTGCTGGAGAAGGAGATGAGAGTTCCACATCTTAATCAGAAGGCAGCAAGAAGAAGACTGTTTCCAGGCAGCTAGGAGATTCTCAAAGCCAACACCCACAATGACACATTTCCTTCTTCAAGGCCACACCTACATCAACAAGGCAAACCTTCCTTATAGCATCACCCTGTGGGTCTAGTCTATTCAAACCATCACAGTATCCTTCTCTCTTACCAGCAAGTACAAGGAACGGAGTAATGAATGACAAAGCTGGCTACTATCTACTAATTCAAACATTATGTGCAGTTGGTTGTTCAATGCCTTTCCAATCCTGGGTGTTCTCAATAGTCCATTAACATGTAATGTGGTGTTGCTTCCATTCTGTGTCTACTCCCTTAAACCCACTGCATGTCTTCGGTTTCTAATTTTCTAATCTTGTTGCTGGCAAGCCAGTGTCTATACACCACACAATTTGTGTATATGTCTTTTAATATGCCCCGCTATCTAATTGTTTCACAAAGAGTAGAAGAAACACTACCTTTTATCATGCAGCACATTAACTTCAACCATTGGCAGTAATTGGAAGCACAGTGCCAGGAAGTAAGGAATGGAAAAAAGACGCAATTCAAATGTACCACTTGCTCCCAGGAAACCAAGAAAGGAGCGACCATACTGGCTGGAACATATAACCATGATCAGGGGCTATAACTTTTCTACTGATAAGGATAAGGAAGAGGATTGTTTGGATAAAGTGAAGAAGCTCATGTGTGGGAGAATCAGATACTCTACCCATATCTGCATGAGACCTGTAATGGTTATTCCTGGCTGTCAACTTGACTATATCTGGAATGAACTACAATCCAGATTTGGAGAGCTCACCTGTGATACAGATCTTGAGGCTAGAAGACTCAAGTTTCTTACCTGGACCTTGGCATGGAAAACTTGAAGAATAATGACCATGAAAAGCTTAGGGCAAAGAAAGGTAGTACACGCTTTTAATAGATATCTGAGTTCAAGATCAGTCTGGGACAAAGCAAGTCCCATATTCAGGCATATTGGTACACACATTAAATCTGGGCCATTCCTTCTGCTCGAGACCTATATAAGGACATTGGAAGAAGGAAGATTCACTCTTCACCTACTAGCATTTTCTTGCCAGTACATTTGTTAAACCTACTTCTACAGAAGACCAGCTGAAACAACTAGCCTCATGGGACTGAGCAACTTGAACTTGCTCAGTCTTGGACTTCCTGTTCACAGCTGACGATTGTTGGGTTAGTCAAACAACAGACTGTAAATTCTCTCAATATAGAGAGACATTCCAAAGGTTCCATGACTCCAGAAACCCCAATTAATACAAGAATATTATCACTTCAGTAAGGCCTGTGAGAGACCACAGCAGTAAGCACTACTGCCAATTTCTCCAATATCAGATGGAGATAATCTCCTACAAGTTTACCAACTTCCACTTGCCATAAACCACTCTGTAGGCATTGCTGCCACAATGCATACATATTGCCATCATAATTCCTCTAGTCAATAAAGATGCTTCTGATTGCTCAATAAACCCACAGGGTATTCACTGACCCTTCCATGATGTCTTCTACCTCTTACTCTAGAATTTGAACTATCAACTCATCCAAGTACTAATGCCTTCTCTCAACAATTAATATAGCATACATGATTCACTTAAATGACAATTGGCCCTTTTAATGTCCACTACTATTCCTCCCAGATAATATTGTTTATCCATGAGAAACCCATAGAAGCAAAAACTCTGTTATGAACATTGAGAATATGAGGGAAAATACTCCCTCTTCTTTTACCCCATATTCTCTGAGGAGGATTAGACAACTCATAGATCCAAAGGTTTTGAAATATTTGCACAAAGCTCTCTTGATTTGGAATGCAGACATAAGTCTGTAGAAAGTAGCATGGGAGTTGAAGCAATACTAGCTTACCTGACACAGTATGCTCCAGACCTTCCATCTGACTGAGGCTGGATTCCCTCTCTCCCCTTCCTAGAAGGTTTCCCCAAGTCTTGTATAGATTAAGTGTTTGAAAGCCCTGCCTATTCAGGCTGTCTGACTGACATTTCCAGATGTGCCTAAATCCCAAGGGTGAATATTGTTTAGGCTGAAGCCAAAAGGAAATTGACAATAATTTGGCACATATTCTACATACACCAGTCTTTTATAAATTTCTTACTTCACCTGCTTACTCACAGACCCCTTACAAGGGGAGTTTGCACCCTGATTTTTTATAAATTAAAGGTAATGTTTTCCCAGTCAGCTTTTCTCAAGAAAACAATCAGTTATTCTCCTCAAGGGACCCCAAAACCTCTCCCATTGTTGGATTTGCATTTTATTTATGTTTCTGCTATTATTCTGATCATAAGAACTATATTTGAATCACTTTATAGTTGAATTTTTATAACAGATGCAGATTATAAACAGCAGCAATGATTCAAAGGCTTGTGAAGACAAAATTCAAAGGTTGTAAAATACATGTGACATATACTTTGTAAACATTTTTATTTTGTAATTGTTTCTATGAAGAACTGAAATGTTTGAATCGTGGTTGAGGTTGATAAGATTCAGCAGGCTGAAAATTGATTTTTCTCCTGCCTTTCAACTCTCAGAATTACTATTGCCTTATCTTTTATATGTACACAATCTTTAATAAAGATTAAGGCAATAAAATAAATCAGGTAATAAATACCAATGCCTCTGGAAAACAAACTTAATTCATTTTAGTTGACTCAGGATATAAGACTTACTGTAACTTTTTTTCAAATACACATCTATAAACAACAAACTATAAAATATTCTCCTTTCCAATGCATGCTATTTAACCTCATATCATGTTTGTCTTAGTTAGGGTTTCTATTGCTGTGAAGAGACACCATGACCACAGCAACTCTTATAGGGGAAAACATTTAATTATAGCTGACTTACAGTGCAGAGGTTTAGTCCATTATCATCATTGCAGAAAGCATGGCAGCATGCAGGTAGACAGTTCTGGAATGGTAGCTGAGAGTTCTACACCTTGATCTGTAGGCAGCAGGAAGGTACAGGGAGCCACTAGACCTGGCTTGGGCTTTGGAAAACTCAAAGTCCACCAAACAGTGACACACTTCTTCCAACAAGACCAAACCTACTAGAACAAGGCCATACTTCCTAATAGTGACACTTGCTGTGGACCTATGGGGACATTCTTATTCAAATTACCACAATGTTAAACATTGTACTTCTGACAAATCATAAAAGCAAGAAAGTTCATGAAATTCAAAAAAAAAAGTACATACTTACACAATCTGGATTCATATCTCATCTTTCAACAGTTTATTTACAAAGATCAAAATCTTTCTTTATATATGAATGAAATGCATCTTACTGTTTCCAAAAAGTACTGGTGTTATTTTAACATTTGTTTGAAGTCAGGGAATCTGAGTCCTATTTACAACTCAGATTGACTATTATTATTATTATTATTATTATTATTATTATTATCAGCTCAGACCAAGCATTTCTCCTTTTCTTCCCAGAGCTGTTAAATCTACACTGTTAAATAATAATTGCTTTGTTTAATTGCAAGACATACAGAATGCCCTTGGAGTAAGAAGGAGCTGGAATACCATACGTTCTTTGGCATGCTTCTCTCTATGAAGTCACAAAGAGCATATGTCAGCAAATACCAGCAAAGCACTGCAAGGCATAGCAATGCAAGAGTGTTGTCTCACTGCTGATGGGATTCTATTTATATATTTTTTAATTTTTTTAATTGGATGTTTTCTTTAACTACATTCAAATTTTATCCCCTTTCCAGGTTTACTCCCCACCCTGGAAACCCTATCTCAGCCCCGCTCCACCTGCTTCTGTGAGCGTGTTCTCCCACCCACCCACCCACTCCCACCTCCCCGGCCTCGAATTCCACTACAGTGGGGCATGGAGCCTTCAAAGAACCAAAGGCCTCTCCTCCAATTGATGCCCAACAAGGCCATCCTCTACTTCTAATCTTTAGAAATCTCCCTCTCAAGTGACAGCTTCAAGAAAAGATCCTTTCATATGTCTGTTTCAGCAGTAAATCTTCTCAGAAGACAGCATCTCAACAAACATCATGTGATACAACTGAGTTTCCAAAGAAACCAGAAATGTCCACTTCACCAGTTAGGTGAACGGGATGGACATGCAGGTCACAGGTTGAGGGACAGTGCCCCTCTCCTGTGTTCCTGTACATCTTTATGCAGCATATTTTTTCAGTCCCAAGTTTTGTCGGTAGGTTGCTCTCCTCATCCCTCCACTGGGAGTCCAGTGGCAGTGGCCCCTTCAGGCACCATATCCTTCCTTCACTCTAGGAGTTGTAACTAGAGACATCCCCTCGTCATAGACTTCCTGGGTCCTCCCTCTGTCCCATGTCTCTGGCACATCAAAGCATCACTACTCACAGATGATGTGATAGTATATATAAATGACCCCAAAATTCTATCAGAGAACTCCTACACCTGAGGAACACCATCAGCAAAATGGCTGGACACAAAATTAACTCCAGCAAATCAGTAGCCCTCCTTTATAGAAAAGATAAATGGGTTGAAAAAGAAATAAGGGGAACAACACCCTTCACAACAGCAACAAATAATATAAAATGTCTGCCTAAGGTTTGGTGTTTTGCTGTGTATTGCAATGATAAGTGTGGCCCCCAAGACCTGCTGAGCCAGAGATGAGAAAGTCCATACTTACACCCAAATGGCACTGTGCGACCTTACCTGCAAGTTATTTTTGATAAGTAAATAAAGAAAAGGGACCCTGATATTGCGGCCTCTTGTGAGGCTATGCCAGTGCCTGGCAAACACAGAAGTGGATGCTCACAGCCAGCTATTGGATGGAACACAGG
>NC_034602.1:70681242-70696944 GCF_900095145.1 Mus pahari
GAGGGGGAGTATAGGGAACTTTCGGGATAGCATTTGAAATGTAAATAAAGAAAATAATAATAAAAAAATTTTAAAAAAAGAATACTTCTCAGCTCCTAAAAACAAGAGCGTCATGAGTTTTACAGGTATATGGGTATACCTAGAACGTATCCTCCTAAGTGTGGTAACTCAAACCCATGTACTGACTTATAAGTGGATATTAGCCATAAAGTACAGGATAACCATGCTACAATCTACTGATGAAAAAAGCCAAATAACAAGTAGGGTCCAAAGAAGGATGCCTAAAGAATGAGAAATAAAATAAAATAGATATCTGAGTTGGATGGAGGTAGGAACCTGGGTGGGAGAGAGGATATAGAGGGGAATGGGGGAGGGGTATCCCTGTTGGGAGAGTAAAGGAGAGAGAAAGAAAACTGTCAGGTGGCACAATCTCGAGAACATGTAAAATCTGAATTTTAACTACCTAAATGTATTGTTTAAACTTTTGACATTTTAAATGACTTGACTTTATGTGGTATCAAGAAATCAATAGAAAACTAAAATCATATTATTTAACACGATGTATAGACATAGGATGCAAGCTTTAATTAAATATGAACCATTTTAACTGTTATTAGGGTATTCTAGAGGGATAGAACCAACAGAATGAATATAAAATAGAATTGCCTTGTATAAGATGGTCTGGGTGCTCTAACATTGAATGTCATATAGTGACATAGACAATAGCTTGGTTGTCACTCAACCTAGGAGCCTGGGTATCATACTGAAGGTCTGGATAGTTTCTGGAGAGAAGCTAGCCTTTAGTCCATGTTGGAAGACTGAAGATGCTAGATTCTGATTTTTGTGAAAAAATGTGGTGGCACTGGCAATTGCAAAAGTGTAAGTGAATTCAGGCCAACAGACCAAAGCAAGCCTGTCTTTGTCTTCCTTGTATCTAGGTAGGGGAAGATACCACTTAAATTAGAGTGAGTTTTCCTCTTTTAGAATATCTGATCAAAACTGTGCCTTAAAAGTATTCTCACAAGCTTGCCTTGTAGTTCTTTCTAGATTCAGTCAAATTGAAAGCCAAGATCAATGATCACATTCACTAGTAAGAAAAGGAACGCCTCCCCCCCTACCTTCTAACTTCACTGGATATTTAGTAAGATGTGTGATGAAGGCACAAGAATCTAGGGGAGACTGTGTTGTAGCAGAGGAAAAGTGAGATGTATTAAGACAGAGAGAATCTCTTCAATCCATAGTTCGCATTAGCATAATGCTTTACAAAAAAATAAAATAAAATAAACTGTGTAAGCTCTATCAGATGGTTGCTCAATTCATTCCCTATGAACCGGTCTTTACTTTATGTAATATAGATTGATATGCTCTGGATAAAAAAAGAACTGAAATAATACACAATTGTCTGCCCAAATTGAGATTCTCAGCATAAAGGATAGAATGATCAACATCAGGTCCTTATAAAAGCCATATGATTAGTAATAAGTCCAAAAAAGTATATGTGTTAAAGTCATGCACTCAAATTCAGCAGATCTATTTATGCCTGTAAGAATATGAAGCTGTTAAACTATTTATCATTAATGGTACTAAGATGATTTTCTGTCTCTGTATACATGAGAGTTCCTGTTTAAAACATGTACAGACACCCAAGTTTTATTTTTTAAGAAAATGTTTAAAAAACTGGAGAAAGGACAGAATCTTCAAAAGTGGGGCCAGTCCAATTCAATAGCTGAAATTCGATGCATATCTATCATTCTGCATAAAACTGAAGTCCAAATGGATCATGGACCTCAACTTGGGAGCAGATATCCTGAATTTGAAAGAAGAAAAAGTAGGAGATACAGTTGAAGTCGTTGGGAGAGAAGTGACTTTTAAAGCAGAATACTGATAGCACAGGCTCAAAGAAAAGTGTAAGTTCGACTTCTTGAACTAAAAAGCTTCTGTACATCACAGTATAGCATCATTCACGCTTACACAATGGAAACAAATCTTTACCAATGACATACTTAGTAGAGGATTTTCATCTAGAACATTCAATTGATAATGAACAGCAAGGAAAAATAAAACAATTTAAAAGTGGAGTATAGAAGTAAGTGAAAAGTTCTCAGAAACGAACCATGGAATGCTACAAAATATATTTTAAAATGTCCAGCATCCTTAGCAATGAGAAAAAATGAATTTAATAAATGGAAAAAAAAAAGTTAAAACTGCTTTGAGATTTTATCTTACCCCAGTCAGAGTGGCCAAAATATATAAGACAAATCATAACACATGTTGCTGAGGATGCAGAAAGGGAACATTTATTCACTGTTTGTGGGAGTACCAACTGGTATAACCACTATATGAATCAGCATGTAGCTTCCTAAAGAAATAGAGAATCAATTCATTGCAAGATCTAGCTATATGAGTCTCAAGAATATACCCAAGCAACTTTGTATCTTACTACAGACATAATTGTCCATCCATAATGTAGCCTACACCCAAAAGGACAAATATTGTATGGTGTCTCTTTTATGTCCATGTTAGTTTTTAAGATTTGACACATGAATTTTAATACAAATAAACATAGAATGTAGGTAGCTAGTAAGGGACCAGTAGGAAGGAGGGAATCTTCTAAGGAAGGAGAAATAGAGTAGAATGCTAGAAAGACATAAAGGAGGGACTAAAATAGAATTAAATGGTGAGGTGGAATGTAGGGAAGGATGAAGGAGGGAGTATGAGGAAAAAATGAACAGAAAAGACATTTTGAAATGCCACACCAACACGTACGACCATTTAAGTTTTCTAAAAGATATACCTATAAGAAAGGAATTTAAATAGAGTCACTATACAATATGGATATGATGCCCCAATTAAACCAAGTTGAAGTTCAAGTGCCAGGAATGGCTTACATCTTGTTGAGTCATTAGTGAAAATAGTCCCATAGAACCTCCTAAACACTGTAGACTATTGCCAAAGACATTGGTTACTTTCCACAACCTGATTATAAGGCTCTATTGCTGAATACAAAACTTATTCATGCCATCAAACCTGGAGTAACCAAGCCAGTGACAACCTAGATGATTCATCTCCACTAACCATGGCTGATGGTATTAGAAGATATTTTGCACTTTACTAGAGGAGAAATATGATCATCAATATCTTCCAGGTACAGATCCTGAAACCTACAACAGAGTCCTACCTGAAAGATATATTTCTGCAAAAGTAGTACAACATGGGGGGGGGGTAAATTTTTGTATTATATTTGGGGTCCATTCCATATGATAACACCCAATATCCAACACTGCTAACATGGTCAAGAAGACAAGACTAGATAGATTTATAGGGGGAAATCAACAAACCATATTCTACTAAAGAAATATAGTAATAAAATGACTCCTAATAATGTCAATTTACAAGTGATATGTTCCAGGGAAGTGAAAATCAATTTACTTTTATGGGGGGTCACTGGGTCTATCAACCACACTCCAGGGCAAGCTCCGTTCCTAAGAATTGTTGACCAACACAAAGCAAACTCTAAGCTATGATGAGATTTTTATGTTTGCGCGTGGAGATTTGTTATTTTTTTTTTTTTTGGTTGTTCTGATTTTAGGGTTTTTGGTGAGAATTTTTGTTTGTTTTCTTTTTTATGTTTTTTATTAGATATTTTCTTTATTTACATTTCAAATGCTATCCCGAAAGTCCCCTATACCCTCCCCACGCCCCTGCTCCCCTACCCACCCACTCCCACTTCTTGTCCCTGGCCTTCCCCTGTGCTGGATCATATAAAGTTTGCAAGACCAAGGGGCCTCTCTTCCCAATCTTTCTTGTGAGACAGAGACAGAAATAACCTGTAGTTAGGTGGGTAGGGTGATGGGAATAATTTTGAGTATTTGGAGGTGACATCATATAATCAAAATATATTGCATGAAAAAAAAGAAAATTTCTAAGTATGTGTGTAGAAATAGTGTTTAATATCAATAAATAGTATTTCTGAAGTACATGTATTTGATATCATATTAATACTTTTCTCAACAGGTAGTTAATTGTAAAAGATTAAAATTTTATAATACCTCAAAGCAATATGAATTTGGGTAAGTGTGTGCACATTTGCATTTGGACACAGGCCTCTTTTTGTATTACTAAGATACCTGAAGGTTTTTTTTAGGGCATAAAGAATTTCACGACAATGGTGCCTTTGTTCAGAACTACAACCTCAATGTACTTTTACAAGCATATTCATACAATAAACAGGGTTTAATTTAAATAATAAATCAACCAGACTATCTATTAGACTATTAAGTGTTAGTTTTAATTCAGTAAATAATTTGAGCATAATAAATCAAACTGGAAACCCTGAAACAAAATTTTGTCTGTTCTTAGTGTGTGTGTGTGTGTGTATGTGTGTGTGTGTGTGTGTGTGTGTTCAAGAACAGTTTTACTATATCCTAAAGGAAATTTAAAAAACATGTGAACACAAACTTCTAGTTATAACTCTTCTTGACACTGGCCTTAGGTCAGTTTTAAAATTCTGTATTGTAGGACAATGATTTCTTGTCCCAAAACTCAAAGAGTTCACTTTCATAACATGTTAAATATAAATATCCTATCCAAAATTAAAGACAGCAGAATTATTATAATATTTAACTGAAAATGCCAAAAATTCAGAGAAGATGATTATTTAAATTCACCAATTCATCACAAAATTTTTAATTTGTGATTTAATATTTTTCATTCTTAATGCTTTAATTTTACCTTTCTTAAACAGGAATTTTAGCCATTCTTCTTAACCTGTATTTTAAATTCTTATCCTCACTATGAGATACATGAATTGTGACACAGTCAATCCATTATTTCCAGCCAGCATAACTGCGATATCAACCACTGTTAGACTGATGTAACTTACATCAATCAAGAAAATGACCAAAGTGGACAGTTTTACCAGGGCTCAGTGTCATCATGATCAGCTACTGGAAAATGTGGCTGAATAGGGAGACCAAAAAGATCTAAGCATGTGTGTTTCCAGTCTTGCATAAGATGAAATTTACTATACTGTAGCTTGAAGCAAAATTGTGCACTTTGGATGGAGCAGTTGTTTTAAACATCTCAAAAATATTTGCTACTCTAAGATATTCAAATGAACTTTAGATGTGATGTAATCTGTTTTATAAATGGGACATTTGTTCTTTACCAGTTGCCTTTGTCTCTCTTCTAAGTCTTGAGACAAACAGATGTAATTGTTAGACTTATCTTTCTATTTCTAGACATTTAGTTCTACCCAAGCAGGACCACACTTCTTTGACACCTACCTTGGTGACATATTTCTGGCTTTTCTTAACTTCATAGAAGATGTGGATTACACTGCCTTCTCAATTGGAGAAAAGCCTCCCAGAATTCCTATCAACCCAAGTGAAATATGAAAAACTGCTCCATCACAAGGTTCTTGAGGTACTAATCAAGACTAGTCATAGCAGACATCTAAAAAACCCACCACTCTAATCACATCACTGGAGAATCTGGTGTTTCATCATGGTAGAACTGGTTACAAACCAGATAGCCACTGGCTCACAATACCATTGCATGCCTGCTACTGAGCATATTTAGCCTGAGGAAGACCTGGCAGTTTTCTAACATTTGTCTTGGCCCCTGGCAATGATTGGTCTCTTTTAGTCTTCTTGAATATCATGATAAGTAGTGAACCACTGTGGCTCTAAACTGAGTTTCCCATTCATTAAAGGCTTGTGGAATGCCTTAGGGTGAGCTCCCGCAGCACTGACTCACTCTGAACTGACATGAGCCTTTGTTTTAGGTCTAGCAAACTGAAAGTGTGCAACTTTGATAATATTTTACATAGTTCAAATTGAATCAAATTCCCGAGATTTTTGATGAAAACAGAGCTCCTGCCAAGAAAACAACTATTGGCAACAGAAGGGAAAGAGCTTAAGATTTTACTGGCAAAGTTTGAAAAACCTGAGATTCCACTTGAGAAACGTTTCATATTTAGGGTCTTCTACTAGAGAATATAATATAACCACTTTATAAATCAGGAAGAAAAACAATATAGTTTTCATGAGCCTTACTCAGGGCCAGTAGACCTGCATCTAACCTTTGTGACTTGGAGTACTTCACTTGACTGTAGCCAAACTGTTGAAAAGGACCTTTCTACGAGAATGTACATGAGGTGGAAAGTGAGAGATAGCAGTCGAGCATTCTGTGGCTCTAAATATCTTCCCAACAGTATGAGCATATTCCTTTATGATTTCATAAGGAATCTGGATGTATACATTTTGAAAAGTCTACTAATTCCTAAATGTGAGGAAATAATGTACCTTATCATGACAGATTTACTGTCTAGAGTCAGCAAATTGGCTTTGGGGATAAAGGTGATTGCTGTCAAGCCTAAAGACTTAAATCCAATCCCCAGAGTCCTTATGATGGAAGGAAATAACTGACTCTTGCATGTTGACCTTTGACTTCTTAACATGTTCTATAATGCATGTCCCCACATGTGTGTGTGAACACACACAAACACACGCACACACACACACACACACACACACACACACACATTTTATTATTTTATATAGTCATATATTATCTAAATATCCCATGTTGGATAAGCAAATGTTTGAAAACTCCCATACAAACCATACATGTCCAGAAAAATTGAACAATAGATTCAGAATAAATTCATATAACAAAACTCTATGAAAATATTTAAAAAGAGAAATAACACAATGGTTAAAATTCAACAAGCTTTGAAGGAATAGTTGGACACAAGAAAAAAAAAAACCTTTCCAAATATTTTCACTTAAATTCATAAGACGTTAAAGTCCTGGTCCATTTTGCTCTTCTGGGGACCTCAAAGGTGCCTCCCATCATTATATTTATCAGTGAGAATGTTTTCTTTCTAGTGAAGGAAGGTTGACATCCAAACATAAAACAAGACTGGACAACAGGAGGACTTAAGCAGTAAACATACTTTTGGGGGATATTTATTTCTTTTACAAATACTTTTCATCTTATTAACTTTCAAACCCAATACATTATGTTCTAGTAGAGTTAATGTGTTTTTTTAAGTTAGTTTCTAACTTAGGCACTAAGGCATTTTGTTAAGCGATTTTGTTTTTTACTGTTGCTACGTAAATAACTGGTATTTTCCCCTGAGAGTCCCAGAGCACTATCTCCTGCAGAACAGATTTGTCATCCAGTTTTATTGACATTGTGGATTTCTTTCTTCCCCTTTTTCTCCCATCTCTAAGTCCACCAAGGGAAAATATGGTGGACGAAAGAGTGAAAATTGTAATAACTACTGTGTTGTATGAAATGAAGGTGTCTGTGTGTGTGTGTGTGTGTGTGTGTGTGTGTGTGCACGCACGCTCAGGTGCACAACTCTCAAGCTTATGCCCGGTCCTGGCAAGACTGCTGATGTTTCACAGGCTGAGAATCATTGGGAAACGGGGCCATGGAAACAAAACACGCCCTGAGGAGGAGGGCAGTCCTGCCTTGACAAGATGATGTCAGCAAAAGTTGGCTCTGTGTCTCCTCAAAGAACAATCCTATCAGCCTGCTAAAGTCCTGCTCTGTTTCTCTAAGGTATTTGCATATTGTTTTGTATAATATTGGCAGTGGTGCCATGTGCTCTAACTCAATGCTACAAGCTCTTGTTCTTTTTACCAAATTATAAATCATTCCACAAATTTATAAACCAGTGTGAACCACATTTTCATATATATATATATATATATATATATATATATATATATATATATATATGAATATATGAATAAGCTAAAAAGTTTTCATATATATATATATGAAAACATATATATATAATGAAAACATTTAGTTTATATATATATATATGAAAACTTTTTAGTTTAAAATGGTATATATCCCCAGAGGCTGATTTTTGGTGACTCTGAGTCTCAATGATGAATGATAGGTTTATGTTGTTTTATCATTTATAGAAAGGCTGTTTCATACTTGGTAGACAAACAGCCAAGAAATGAATCGCATAGTCTTCTATTTTGGTAGATATGACAATCTAAAATTCCTGATTCTGTACAAACAACACAATTCTCAGAAACCTACTTATCTCTCTAGAAGCATAAATTACTAGATGATACACAAATACATCTTTTCTTTAAAAAAAATATTAGAGGGTTCAGTATACAGTAACTTATTGAAACAAAATTTGTCTTCCTGTTACACACGTGGCTCATCAGCTTGTGTTTTAAGAAAGGAAATGTGTCTGTATCTGCAAATAACTGTATTTGATATCAAGAGCCAGCTGAGTGTGGCTTTCAACAGCTTAGATCCTTTAGTAGAAAGAGATGTCACACAATAAAGGTGTTAGCTAATATAGAAGGTGGAGGCAAGAACATTTTTCATGGTGACGTGAAACAAGAAGAGACACATTCACTTTGATGGAATCATGAAAAACCCACTTATATGACCCTAATAATGTTGGTACACTTAAAGTGTCTGTAGATAATGACTGGGGGAAGTCATTCAAAGAGAAAGAGAGAACTGAATGGGCAGATACTGGGAGACAAGAAAGCATAAGCATGTATATTCTATAGCACAAACATGACTAATTGCCCATACTATCAAGAATGTTAAGGAATTTTTGCATTATGAAATTCAAAGTCTAGTATCAACGCTGGAAACTGATTTGTCAGAAATAAAAGTGAAGGACGTGGAGTTGGAAGAAGGGGGGGGGGCAATGAGGCCAATGAGGAGTTTACTTTCGCATCTCAATTTCACTCTTCTTTTTAAGTCATTTTTTTTTTAATTTCTCTGCCTTTAATCTTTTTATTTTAATGAGAGTTAGAAGACGAGCAGAGGGTCTCCTGCCTTTTCTTCACCTGCCACCTGCTCACGTTGCTCTTATCATACATCTTAAAAGCTGTGTCTCAACTTCCCTGGACATTTATTCTTATATCTATTGTTTTCTCTGTAACCCTCTTTGTCCCTGATGCCTGTCCCGAGCATTCAAAGGCTGGCTGAATATATCACTGCCCACTTTCAGACTCTGATCTTTCAATTTTTATATGGATGTGGGTTTCATTCGGGATGGCAGTTCAATTTATTATGAGCACAGCTTATTCTGACAGGATCATATATTCAGGTCTTTTCATTTTAAAAATATAGGAAAGAGTGAAACTGGTGGCTCGGATAAAGGGCCTGCCCAATTACAAGGTGGGAGAGGACCAGATGTATCAGTGTGGAGGCAAAGGATCTGGAATCAGAGTCGATAAGGTGACAATGACTCACCAGTGTGGGATGGCGGTGAAGAGAGAGAACATGATACTGGGACACATGAGTAGGATCATCAAACGTAAGAACCATAAGGCATTCAGCATTAATCAGTCCCTACAGATCTGGGCTCTGTACCAATAGCAGTGTGATGACAGGGTCTGCCAGAGGCCTAATTGCAAAGTAAGTAAATTAGGTTTTAGAGGCTGCAGAGCAACCTTTTCTATCCCCACTATCCTTATATCCAGGGAGTGAGCACTCTGGCCAGCCCTATGGAACCTCTACCCAAAACCTTTTAAGGTCCTACCACCCTGTTTTCACTGTCTTCACTCAAAAGAAATGTCTGGATCCCAGAGCTCAGAAACTAGTTTAAAAGTTCCCAGAATGAGAAAACACAAATTCAAGGAAATAAGTCCCCAATAATGTAATTTCAGAGTGCATGGCCTGCCTTCTGAAGAAGAGTAAGATGAGGGTGTGTAGTCAGGAAGCTTTTTATTTTCTCATTCTACAAGGAATGTTTAAATTGAAATCACATTATGCATGTGACTACCTACCATAATACATAAATCAGGCATAAAATATATTAGAATAGCCTTGGAAAGTTAATATGTACAAAATTACGCAATTCAATTCCTCCCAAAGCAATAGCTCTGCCCTTTTCCTGTTGAATTTCAACATGTTTCTACCTCCGGAGTGCTGGGATTAAAGGCGTGCGCCACCACGCCTGGCTCCTTAGTCTCTTTTCATGTGCTAACATATTTTAAAATCCTGCAACAGATTAGAGACTAGTACATCTCCTGTCCTTTTATGAGCCTGGCAGACAGGGTTGTATATACTGACACTGAGAGGCAAGCCTCTCAACTGTTCCATGCATAGCTCAGAAAACAGGAACGCCCTCAGAACTACGTCTGAAAAGATAATCAGTAAAATGTTTCATTCCCTTTGAAACTGAGGTCTGGGTTCTCCCGGCCTTTCGGGAGACCATATTCAGAGCATATCAACGTGAATCATGGGATTTTTTTAAAATGCATTTTCTTGTTCTTCAGGTGTCAATGTTTGCCCACCTCAATCGTTCATGTCTTCAATTACTTCACTGTTCATATTTTAAATGTTGTGTGCAAATAAAACTAGCAAATGTTTCCATAGAATTTAAACTCCACCTGGTGGGGCAAGACAACAAAAGGGCAAGACCAACACCAGATCAGCAGAGCTTCACACTGTGATAACGCTACAAAGAGGTAGCCAGTAAGGGCTCCTTCCAATGATGAACTGGCAGCCAAGACCTGAACATTCCCCTGGGGTTCTATCGACACCAAGATTCAAAGGAGGAGGACTTGAGCCATAAGGAACAAATGTTTCAAAAGTTTGGAGTACACAATAAGGGCAAAGGCTTTGGGGAGTAGAAAAGGCTATTGGCATTTCCATGCGATGCCCTAGGAAGTCGGAGGAAGGGTAAAGAGGGAGGGACCAGGAAGAGTGAAGGAATGATGTATGCTTTCACATCCTGGTGATTCTGACTTCAAGCAGAAGCTACTGAAAGATGCTAAGCACAACACTGAAACTGCCTATTTTGCTTTGAAAGACGATTGCTGCTGCTGCATGGAATGTAGATTTCCTGGTCCATACGTTTTGTGAATATCGTGGATTCAGAACAGCCTGGCTTACTGATACGTGAGGCATCAGACTATAGCAGACCTTATCAGAAATACACAGGACAAAGCAAAGCATTTGAGGAAAAGCAGAACAGTAGCAGAGAGCTCAGGGAAGATGTTGGGACATACAGAAAAAAATAGAAAAAGAAAAATTAGGATCGACATTTCGTTAATTTTAATAGAAAATTCACAAACCTTAAAGGGTGAGAGAAGATTTAAGTTCAATTCTATGATCAATCTATGTAGCAAAAGATATATTTGTGGAAAAGGTGAAATTTTTAATATAGTAAATAATGAATAAATGTATACTGACTTCAGTTATTAAATTAATCCCACTAAAAATAAACACTTCCTTTGATTTTTTTAATATAATAAAACCAAATTGAAAAGATTGATTTGGTGTGTAAAATGATCTCTCTGTAATATCCCCAGATGATACAAAGATGCTGCTCTTGGTCTCAGTAACTACTAAAAATAGAAGACATATAATTAACTGGAGAATTAATCTTTAGATAATGCTCTCAAGTGAAGTAAGGCGTTTATTGAATACACGCCACAAGCAGAGCACCGCACAGCTAAGAATAAAGGTTGTTACCTAAAGATGAACAAGAATATGCTATTGACAGCAAATAATTTAAAAGCAAAAGGAAACCAAGGTTTATGCTGAATTACCGAGCAGGAATCATAAAGTGTGCACATGCCCGATTCTACCCCCAGGAACTTGGGAATCTCCTTGCATCACATTTGAAACCCATCCCTCTGCTTGCCCGCTGGCATCTGGTGGTCTCGTTCTCTTCCTCTTTCATGTTCCAGGGCAGCAAAGCACCACACAGAGGGAACTACAGCAGTCAGCACATTGTATTTTTCTTATAGTCATACTTTGCCTGGCTCATGCTGTTTTAGGGAGAGGAGCTGCACTGCTAAATTAAAAGGCTATGAACTCGCAGCAAGTGGGTTCTCATGACCTAAATGGCTGGAAGGGGAGTCATTTGCTATGCCATCTTAACTCTAAGTGCACAAAGCTGTATCGTTGGGCAGGGCACAGTTCCATGCCTTTCTTTATATGTTTGTGCTGAAGAGTTTTTCTAATTCCACACAATCAGTCACTTTTATTAAAAGAATAAAAAGAGGGAGGGTGAGATGGCTCAGTAAATAATGGCATTTTTTTCCCAAGCCTAATGTCCTGATTGATTTTGATACCCAGAACGCACATGATAGAAAAAGGAAACTGATTCTTTCATGTTGTCCATTGACATTCACATGAATGCTACGGCATGGATGCATCGATTCATTTACTTATACATGAGTATGTGCACACATGTGTACATGAACAAGCACACACAAATAAAAATAGCATAATTTAAACAGAAGACACAGTTGGATGTGGTAACACATACTGTGAATTTTAGCACCTGGAAGGCAGAGGCAGACAGATCTCTGTGTGTCCTGAATCACCCTAGTCATAGTGGATTCCAGGACACCCAGGGCTACATCATGAGATCCCACCCAAAACAAACAAACAAAAACCAGAAGAAACGCTTTAAGTATCCTGCATGTTGCTGATGTCTGCTTCCATCAGCACAAGAACACTCAGAATGAATTTAAACTGGGAGAGTGTTTCAGGCACCATGGGATGTTTTTAGGGTTGAATGCGTGAATACAGACATGGTTGTGTTAGTTAGTGGCTAAGAGTACTTCCTCTATTACTTTTGATTAGAGACATTAAACAGCAATCAACTGTTTTAATTTTGAATGGAAATTTTTGCATTGTGTCAAGCGAAGCATTCTGTTTATGCTGGCAAGATCTGTGGCAAAGACTGGTAAAAGTGTTTGAAGTGTCGGATTTTTACATATGAGAGCAATTGAAGGGGAAAAAAAAACATGTCGACTCTTAGAAAAAAGACATTGATTCCTTGGGATTCTGAGGACAGCTGACTTCTCTGTGGGTTCAGATGAGTACCTGCAGGCCAGATCTGGCCCTCATCACGATAAAAATAGCATGTTCCCACACTTAGGATGATAGACACCTGTTATTTGGGTAATTTCTCTCAACAGGAAAAAAAAAAGTAAAAAAAAAAAAAAAATCAAAACCTTCGTTGCCAGCACTTCCCTCTGTGCAGCTGCTTCCTTCCCATACCAATCACAGCAAGCAGATACCCAGTACAGATTTGACCAGGGAATGCAAATGCAAATAAGATTCTTCACTTCAGCCTCTGGATGTGATAACTATCTGGTGATGGTGCTGAGGGAAAATGGAAGGGTTTCAAAACTAAACAGAAATAGAAACCAAGACATTAATATGACATTACAAATTAGTCCTTCTCACATGTATATATTGCTGCTTTTTAAATGTTTTATTTTATATTATTGTATTTTATATTTTGAGGCAATGTACCCTCGTTGGGCTGAAACTCACTATGGAGACCAGGCTGGCCTTGAACTCACAGAAACCTTCTTGTCTCCATCACCCAAATGCTGAGATTACAGGAATATGCAGCCAGGCTTGCTTAGACAATACTCATTGTATCATCGTAAAGAAAATCAGTATGCTGCCCATCTTTTAGATATGATACTGTTTCATTGATTTAATATTTAGTGTCTATAAGAAAAGAAGACATTTTACCTTCTTGTAGGATCAGGATGGATTTTATGGAAAGTGGTATCATTCATCCTGGATATAAATACCAAAGTATTTATATAAGAGAAAAATGGAAGATAATGTATTATACAAAATGACCTTTCCATACTGTGGTCAAGTCAAATCCAGTCTGTTTTGGTGATTCTCTTGACTGTGCCTAAGAGCTGGTTTCTAGAATCGATTACTCTGTGAGCATCACTGGTCCAATTCTGGCAATGCATTACCAAGTTGCAGTTGCTTGAGCTGTTTAGACCAAAGCCTTGTGGCTCTGGATTACACCACTCTGAAGCCTGTCAGTATTTCCTGCAACCCTTCCTGAAATTCTCCCAAGTGATCTCAGGTTAAATTAGGTGCTAAAACCCCTACTGTATTCATTGTACATGCGTAAAGACAAAAACAGTTGTAGTTTTCCAAAGGTCAAATACTAGTTGTTCTCTAGAATTAAGTACTGATATTGGCCTGTCTTGTGATAGTCTCCAGTGAATGTAGAAACAGAATCTGGGGGAATAACTGCTTTGGCATGTTTTACTTAATATGAAATATACTGAGCACTCATAAGAACTACAGACAAACTAGAAAATTTTACTGTCTTTACAGTAGTCACTGTGACTACTTTCAGGCACTGTTCTCTTTCTCTCTCTTTTTTTTAAAGATATATTTTATTTATATGAGTACACTTGTAGCTGTCTTCAGATACACCAGAAGAGGTTATCAGATCCTGTTACAGATGGTTGTGAGCCACCATGTGGTTGTCGGGAATTGAACTTAGGACCTTTGGAAGAACAGTCAGTGCTCTTAACTGCTGAGCCATCTCTCCAGCCCCCTCTTTCTCTCTTAATGATGGGACTATTAGACAATACTCATATCTCCACATGTTCCTCACATCATTCATGCCTAAACTCTTCCAGTAGTGTTCATCTGTTGCAATTTCCAAATACATTAGACTCAAATAACTTACAAAGGTTGCAGTTGATAAGAATATGGGTGTTATCTTACTTAAACCACACTTCAACAACCCTGAAAGGAATAAAGATCTATACGTTATTGCCAATGAGGTCAAGCAATACTAAAAGAACTCCCTAGCCGTCCTTTTTAATATGTCGAAAACCTTAGCACCTTCAAAATATTTGTAGAAATTAGATATTTTTAACACAGTAGTATCATACATGGGAACAACATAAGTTATTTGATTTTAATTGGAAAATCATAAATGTGTAATAAAGGACTCGTTTACTGGTAAGTTGTAATGAATAGTTAGCTATTTTAACTATAATTGCTCTTTAAACTAATGAAATTAATAATTTAAAGAGATTTCTCCAGAAATTCCTAGTCTTGACTCCTCCATAACCTGCTTCCGAAGCAACTATACTGTACATGAACTTCATTATGGATGCAGCCCTTTATAGGATCTCACTCATCTGCAACGAACACAAGCTGCTTATCGGAGGCTAGAACACTGCGTCCCAGCCCTTGCCTACCTCTGCAACTTCACTTTTCATTTGGCTTTTCATCCCACTTTCTTCTTCCCACTCAGCAACCACTCCCTACCTCAAACCACACACGACTGAATGATTGGCAGCTGCTCTGAAATGCCAGGACACTTCGTGCCACCTTGTCTTTGCATGAATCACTTGTGCCAGGACATACAGCTCTTTCCATCTCTGTATGCCTAGCAAACACCTACTTAGCTTACAGAATTGGAAGCAAGCATTCCAATTTCTAGGCAGTGCTTCCAAATCCCTCCTCCTGGGGACTGAGGCAATGGAATCCATACTCAACTTTTCAAGGTGGTCAGACCATAGTCCATTTAGCATAAGGTACATGTTCTCATGCTTGTACCCTGTTGTGTATGCATACTCACTGCTACAGCAATCCCACTTTTGCAATGGACAGGAAATAAAAACAAAATTATCTGATGATCCCTGGTACTAATGCCCTCTCATTTAGTGTTTGTGGAAAGAGGAAAAATATAGACAGAAACAGAAGAAGGGAGCAAAAGTAGAAAGTCCCAGTGCTACTAAAACTTTAGTCATATTTCAGTGTCTAGGCACCAGAGCTGCCACTACCATAATCCAAGACACCCTCATCTCCTCTTCTACACTCCTGCCAAAGTCTGTCCTATCTTCTTCCTTATTCATATGTGGTGTGTGTGTGTGTGTGTGTGTGTGTGTGTGT
>NC_034602.1:70697285-70701792 GCF_900095145.1 Mus pahari
GTGTGTGTGTGTGTGTGTGTGGTATGTGAGTGGTGTGTGTATGTGTGTATGTGTGTGTGTGTGTTCTGTGTGAGTGTGTGTGGTGTGTGTCTGTGGTGTGTGTGGTGTGTGTATGCATGTTCTGTGTGTGTAGTATGTGTGTGTGTGTGTGTGGTGTGGTGTGTGTTGTGTGGTGTGGTGTGTGGTGTAGTGTGTGTGTGGTGTATGTCTGTGGTGTATGTAGTATGTGTATGCATGTTCTGTGTGTGTAGTGTGTGTGTGTGTGGTGTGGTGTGGTGTGTGTGTGGTGTGTCTGTGGTGTATGTGGTGTGTGTATGCATGTTCTGTGTGTGTAGTGTGTGTATGTGTGTGTGTGGTGTGTCGTGTGGTGTGGTGTGTGTGGTATGTGTGTGTGTGTATGTGTGTGTGTGTATGTGTGTGGGTGTGGGGTGTGGGGGTGGTATGTGTGTGTGTGTGTGCACAACACACTGTATTTCTCTTTTCTGTGCTAGCCTACTACACCAATCTTACTATTCTAAGTATTTCTCCTAACTCAATACAATGCAGCCACACTATTCATACACATTACCCACTGACATCAAAAATTCCTCCTCCGGGGAATTTGTACTAAATATTGCAGGAAAAGCCTTTGCCAAAGTGTCTCTTGGCTACTTTCTTCATATCCTTCAGGGACAAACTCAAGCACAATTTTGAAAAAGACATATTTCCTTATTTTCCTGGTTTATGTAGTTCAATTTATCCCAGATATATAATCATCTACCTGGAACTTATTATTACTACTCTCTAAGGATGTCTTTCAGCTGTTTATTTGTTCATTGCCTGTATACCCCACTTGCATGTCCGTTTCCTGTTCCAAACCAAGACTTTGGTTCTGGGTTATTTGTTTGTTTGTTTGTTTTTCCATTCATCTATTACATCATGACTACATTTTCCACTCCCTCCACTCCTCACACTTCTTACTCTGCTTTTCTTTCCCCCTCAGAACCACTCTTCCTCAGTTTCCTCTCAGAAAACAGCAGGCCTCCCAGGAATATCAACCAGAAGCAGCATAACAAACAACAATAAGAACAGGCACATAGCCTCATACCAAGTCTAGACAAGGCAGCCCAGTAGGGAGAAATTGGTCACAAGAACAGATGAAAGAGCCAGAAACAAGGACAAGCTACATGATGCATGCAACAGGCACTTAATGTATACTTGTAGATTGGGAGAGAGCAAAATCTGTTACTATGGGGAACTGTTAACACTCCACTAGTTCCCTCACTCTCCTTTTGCCTAGGTAATAGTCTCCAAAACTTTCTTCTCAGACTTACTATTGCACAGAAGAGAAACTATCCCTATTTGACCCATGCTTTAAACATCTAAGTTTTCTGCTCCTTTGCTTTCCCAGAATCCATCACTCTAAGGAAATCATCTAAGATGCCTAATCAATCAGGCTTTATCTAATGGAATTCTTTGCCAACATATCAAAGGGCAGAAAAAAAGGTCACCACAGCTCCTCCTAGGTCCTATGTATTTTGAACTTTATCTGCTAGTCCTAGGGTCTTTTCAAACCTACAGCCCAAAAGGCCGATTCTTCCCTCTAACCCTTCCTAGACCAAGAGGTAAAATTGCCTCCAAATGATCTTGATCTCCTCTTTAGCTTTTCCAGCACATGAGCAATACCCTTAAACTACCAGAGTCAGGTTTTGCCTCCTGATAGAGCCTTGAGTTAAACATTCAGATGAAAATTATATATTTTATTCAGAGCTCTCCAGGGAAAATTCTCAAATCCTGCTCTACCAACAGGTCTAGCAACATCAGTTTCCAAACCCTGTTATGTTTCTTAAGGATATAGACCTGTGTCTATCACCAGGGCCAAGACAGATTATGTGGATTTGCTAAACACACACACACACACACACNCACACGCACACGCACACGCACATGCTCACATATCATATATATATATATATATATATATATATATATATATATATATATATATATATATTCTACCTGTGAAGTATCAGGGATGTCATCTTTATTCTACCTGTGAAGTATCAGGGATGTCATGGTGTGGGCCATAAATCCCATCAGATATTGGCTGATTAATTGGCAATCTTTACATTACTATTTCATGAATGCTACTTCTAGGAAGGTCATCAATATGGATCAAAGATTCTGTAGCTAGGTTGGTATTTAACTTTTTTTTTTTTTTTTTGGTAGCATGCACTGTCCCTTCCAGGGTCTATCTCTGAATCAATGTGTGTTTCTTGTACGCGATCTTTAGTTAATTTTAATTCTGTTTGTTTCTTTCTATTCAGATTTGTTTATTTTTGTTTTTCTTATTTTATTATCAAGATATCTCTTAATATTCTAATAAGAGACAGAAAGAGTGTATATCCAGATGTAAGGAGAAGTGGGAAGGATCTCTTAGGAGTTGGGTAAAGGGAAATCAGAATCATAATATGTTGTAAGGAAAAACTATTTTCAATGAACAAAAAGTAGAAAAGACATTTTTAGTTACTGTCAAATTTTAAATACTGGACTTATGAGTATATGAATCTATGCTTTTATTCTATTTTAAACACAATCCTACTATGGTGTTAGGCAAGTCTTGAATTCAAAATCTTCCTCATTCAGCCTCCAGAGCGCTGAGATCATAAGCATACACCACCAATTCAGACTTAAATAATCCCTTTGAATAGAACATTGTTTTGAAAACTAAAAATTTCAGAATTTAGTGGTCCCCATTTTGAGGTACAGTAAATATAAATATACTGTTAATATAAATATACTATTTTGTATATGATAAATTAATTTATAAATCAATAGAAATGAATATCTCATTTGTATATCAATTCATGTCTCATACACATCTGCTCAGATATCTAATAATGCATCAATATTCTAGTCTTTTCCCAAACCAAAAAGTTTTCCTACCAGTTGAACCTTCTTGTTTACCCTCAGGCATTGCATAATTATTCTGTTCAGAAAGAAACTCTGTTTTCTCCTTATTTTAGCCATTGCTTTGCTTTTCTCACTGATGACCAATTCGCCAGAAGTTATGCTGAACCAGCCCTCATCTCATTAGTCTCCTCTTAAAAAACCAACCTACTGGCCCTGCATCTTCACTGGCTCTACCATGACATTGACCCAGGACTTCATCAACTCTCAAATGGACTATTGCAACAGCTTCATAATTGTTCCCTCCATTTATTTGTTCCTGCCTGTCCCCTTATAG
Source organism: Mus pahari (assembly GCF_900095145.1). Taxonomy (NCBI): domain Eukaryota; kingdom Metazoa; phylum Chordata; class Mammalia; order Rodentia; family Muridae; genus Mus; species Mus pahari. The sequence continues at coordinate 70,700,512 of NC_034602.1, forward strand.
TCTCAAGCACACAGACCAAGGATAAATAACAAGGCAAGAGTATCCTGTCTGTGCAATTCTTAAGAAAGTCCAGTGACTATCCATTTCATCTGGAGAACATACCAATGACTAATAAGGCCCTTCAGACCATATCATGACGATAGTTATCATGGCACTTTCCCTATCAGCTTCTCAGTTATTTTTAAATATATCAGCATGCTCCTATCATGGCCTCTTGCATGAGCTGCTCCATCAGCCTTACCAGATTTCTCCACATGTTTTGTACATGTTTATTACATCTTTAAATTTCTCCATTTTCCAATGCAAAATGGAAATGGTGTTTTGATTATGTTTGGCCCAGGAAGTAGCACTATTTGGAGGCATGGCTTTTTGGGGTAGGTGTGTCACTGTGGGCATGGGCTTAAAGACCCTAGTCCTAGCTGCCTAGAAGTCAGTCTTCTCCTTGCAGCCTCCAGGTAAAGATGTAGCACACTCAGCTAGCTCCTCTTGCACCATGCCTGCCTAGATGCTGCCACGCTCCCACCTCGATGATAATATCGTGAACCTCTGAACCTGTAAGCCAAACTGCAATTCAATGTTTCCCTTTATGAGTTGCCTTGGTCATAGTGTCTCTTCACAGCAATAAAAGCCTAACTGAGATGCTTACACAGGACTTGGGTCTGTTATCGCACCGTAGGTGCAATTGAAATTTCCAGCAACCAGACACCACATTATAAAGATGGTGACAGTAAGAAGTGACATGTTAAGGAACTCCAGCCGAACAAGTGACAAGTGACAGTTTATGGCAGCAGCTCTGAAGAAGCTGAGCCTCTTATTGCCACATGGAGCTCATAGATGCCTGTGATTTACACGAAAGACATTCAGTGAAACCGAGGAGCACCCCACTCAGAAGAACCTAGATAGAGTTCATCCAGTCTATTCCGCCCAAGCCCTAGGAGGAGGGGCAGAACTTAGAGTATATATTACAACCCAGAACAAGTATTAATATCATGCACTGCCTCCTCTTCTGTGCACATAAATGCCAGCTGTTCCTAAATGGCAAGATGTTCTGTGTGGGTTCGGAACAGACTTGTGAAGAAAGCATAGTACACCCACTGCTGAAAAGCACCGTGTTCTGCCTCTAGGCAGACCTAGACCCCTTAAGTATGTTCTATCTGGAGCTTAGCTGAAATGTGATATGAGCAGTATTTTTGGCCCAGAGCCACCAAATATGAGATAACCCTGTGGAAACCAGTATGTGAGGCTTTATTCTTTTTTGTTTGTTTGTTTGTTTTTGTTTTT
>NC_034602.1:70701847-70735248 GCF_900095145.1 Mus pahari
TAGCTCTGGCTGTCCTGGAACTCACTCTGTAGACCAGGCTGGCCTCGAACTCAGAAATCTGCCTGCCTCTGCCTCCCGAGTGCTGAGATTAGAGGTTTTTATTCTTTACAGCGAGTATCCCTCAGTTTCAGATCCACAAGCACCAACAAATGGATACACTCCTCATCATCTTCCTGTTTCCCCTACAGTGGAATTCCATCACAGGGAAGGCACAGATGCTAAAGCTGAAGGAAGTGTGAAATCTTTGCTGGATGAAAAAAAAAAAAAAAAAAGGAAAGGAAAGGAAAGGAAAGGAAAGGAAAGGAAAGGAAAGGAATGAGTTTACTACCAAAGTATCATCACTTTCAGAAAAAAGAGACATAATTTTCATACTTAAAATGTTTGAGGAAAAATTAATGAGTTAAGTGACAATTTTCCACTTACTTTGGCAAATAACCCTGAGTAGGAAATTTACCCAGCCTCTGCTCTTCCAGCTTTGTAAATGTGTCTTCACATCCTGATGTTGAAGGCCTGTGAATATATTACATATATTACACTACCTGGCTTGAGAAGATTTTGCAGAAGAGGGCGTTTGAAAAACCTTGAGAAGGGAGATCACGAATACCTAAAAATGGAAAGTTTTTCAGCTAAAATCAGGGAGACGGATGCAACTCTGAGTAGGTGGTTAAATATTAGAGGTTTGAAACAGGCTCTGTTGACCATAGCTGCCTTTGAAATGTTGGGTGTGGGGAGCAGGTGGGTGAACCTCATCAGCTTCTGGAATGAGGAAAGGACAGGAAACTGTTTCCCGGGAGCCTTCACAAAGGAAAACTGTCCTGTCAGTTCTTAATGTAAGATGATGGTGTGTGTGTGTGTATGTAGGTGTGTATGTGTGTGTGTCTCAGAGATTACGCATGTGGTCTTTTTTAAATCTCATATAAAGACAACTAACAATGTGTTCATTGAAAAGAAATTTGTAACTATCATCTGAGATTCTGCTGCCTAGCAACATCCAAGTAACCAATACAGAACCTAGTCTGTGGTCTGTGAAAGCTGACACTTTCTCAAAACATGTAGGTGGCCTCACCAATGGATCCATATTTGTGTTCATATTTTTTGCATTTATTTATACGCACACACACACACAGACACACACACAAATAAACAGGCCACAGGCCACATATAGTGGTCAGACTATAACTATTGCTCAGCAAATGTGTACTCTATAAACATTTTTATTCTCAAACTTTAGGAAAGAGATTTCTTGAGATTGAAGCTAGGAGTGGAAAATGTGCAGTGAATTTTTAATTTAAAATACATCCTATACCAGACTTGGCTTAATAGAGCCCTTCTTACAAAATTCATAGAACAAGAAAAGTTTAATTACACACAAATTAAGTTAGAAATTTCTTGCTTCACGATATATATTTAGTCTATAAAGTTTTGTGACTCCTATAAAAGCTCTAAAATAAAACAGATCACTAAAATACAAATAAATATGCAGGTAGAATATCATCAGTGGTCACTATATTTTTTTTTTGCACAGGAGAAATGAAAAAAAGTTGTAATTGTACAGGCATTTATATGCTAAACATAGCTGTTTGGTTCTTAAAAGAGAAATGTTCCAATTTTCTAGGGAAATAAGGATGAAGGTAGCAGAGAAGATGAAGTACAAGAGAACACTGGGTATTATTTGGCTTATTTATTTAATGAGGTGTGTGTGTGTGTGTGTGTGTGTGTGTGTGTGTGTGTGTGTGTGTGTGTGTGTGTAAGTAGAAAACAGTCTCTGGTTTTATTCTTCAAGAAGCATTGCTTACAGTTTTTAAAAAAAGGGCTCTCAATGAACCTGGAATTCAGAAATGTAAACTAGGCAACTGCCAAGCAAGCCCTAGGTGTCTATTCATCTACATTTCCCAAGCTGTCTTAGAGATACTTTCTCAATGAAAACAAGAATGATAAACATCATGGCTTTCAGCGGGAAAGGTGACTTAGCAGTTATGAGGACTTGCTGCTCTTGTAGAAGACTGGAGTTCCATCCACTCACATACAAAATATAAATAAATCACAAATTATTTTTCTTAAGCAAATTTATTGAACCCTAAAAACATTAGAATAGTGAAGAGTTCAACATTCATTATTGACCATATTCCATGTATCAGCCACTCTGTAGAACAACCAATCCACACTGATACTTTTTTCTTTTTTCTTGGTTATTTTATTTATTTATATTTCAAATGCTACCCACCTTCCCATTTTCTACTTCATAAACCTCCAAACCCCTTCCCCTCCTTCTATGAGGGTGCTCCCCCACCCACCCACCCACTCACACCTTGGTACCCTAGCATCCCCCTATGCTGGATCATAGAACCTCCATAGAACCAAGGGGTTCCCCTCCCATTGATGCCAGATAAGGCCATCCTCTGCTACTTATGCAGCTGGAGCCATGGGCCCCTCCCATGTGGACTCTTTGGCTGGTGGTTCAGTCCCTGAGAGCTTTGGGGGGGTGTAGCAATGAGGGATGGAGAACTCGGAGTATCCACTAGAAAGTCCCAAATGCCACTAATTATTTTTAACATAATATTTTAATTTATTCATTAGAATTTCCTTTCTTTATTTGATTATATTTATACTTCACTCTACCCTACCTCTAACTTTACCAGGATTAGCCCCCTACCAATTTCTTATATTTTGTTGATGTTGATTTTTTTTTTAATTGAAAGTAGATTTTTTTCTCACAATGTATATCTTGATTATTGTATTATTTTCCTCTATTCCTCCCAGTTTCTCTTTAATCTCTCATCCCCTCCAGATCCAATGTCTTTCTGTCTGTCAATAGAAAAGAACAGTCTTTGAAGTGATAACAACCAAACATGACAAAATAAGACATAATGCGATCAAGTAAAACCTGTCATATCAAAGTTGGACACAGAAACCTAACAGAAGGAAAAGAATCCCAAGATCTGGCAAAAGAGTTGGGGACTCATTCTTTATAGTCAGTAGAGCCATAAAAATTCTAAGCTACTAGCTTTTAATGTATGTACATAGACCTAGTATAGACCCACGGAGGCCCTGTTCTTACAGCTTTTGTCTCTGTGAGCTTATCTGTGCCCTGCTTAGTTGATCCAGTGGTCCATGTTCTCCTGGTGTCCTCCAGTCTCTCTGTCTCTTACAGTCTTTTTCACCTCCACTTCTGCAAGACTCCAAGTTTTGAGGTAAGGGATTTGATGGAACTACCAATGGAGACTCTCTCTTCACATAATGTCTAATTGTGGGTCTCTCCATCTATTCCTAGCTGCTGCTGGATGGAGGAAGCGTCTCCAAAGATGACTGGGTAAGGCACTTATCTTGTTTGTTTTTACTGGATCTACTTTGTTTCACTTGGGATAACTTTTTTTCTAGTTCCATTTATTTGCCTGAAAATTTCGTGATGTGATTTTTTTTTTTAACAGCTGAGTAATAATACTCCATTGTGATGAACATTTATGAATGTTCCAGTTATTGGCAATTATGAATAATGCTGCAACAAACATATCTGAGCAAGCATCCTTCTGTTAAGATAGTGCATCATTTGGGTATATGGCCAGGAATATAATAGCCAGTCTTGATGTAAATGGAGTCCTAATTTTCTAAGGAACTGCCATATTGAGTTCCATATTGGCTCAACAAGTTTGCACTTCCACCAGCAATGGAGGAGTGTTCTCTTTGTTCCACATCCTCTCCAGCATGAGGTGCCATTTGTGTTATTGATCTTAGCCACTCTGACAGGTTTAAGATAGAATCTCAAAACAGTTTTATCTGTATTTCCATGATGGCTGAGGGTGTTTATCGTTTCTTGAAGGGATTCTCAGCCATTTGAGGTTCTTCTGTTGAGAATTCTCTATAACCAAATTCCATGTTGATCCTTATAACAATTATTTTTCAAAACCTAGGCTGTGTCTGTTGGTTTTTTTCCTTCAAAATGTTAATTTTTTCCTTATTCCTTTTGTCTTTCAGTGTTTTTCTTCACTAGAAAATCTAGGGTGGGTTTTAGTTGTTATAGAATGCTGTGTTGTCCCCCTGAAGAATACATCTGGTCCAAAGTTACCATCATTCACTGTACACTGTATTTGGGCTTTACGTCTCATTGGAGGAATTAGTTTATCAGAGTTGTAGATGAAAGCACCTGCCTGAGGGGTTCTAATCCCACATTGCTATCAATATGCAAAATTTTCCCATTTCCTAAGACTTGGAGATAAGCCCAGGCTCCTTGGTTTTCTTTGACTTTACTGAGAAAGCCATTCTTCCCTCTCTGCTTTGCTCCTCCTCTGATCCAATGATATCAGTGTCATTAGCTCTTGCTTTGTCTACAACTTCACTTACTGTGCTGGTTGATGCACTGCTATTGACACACTCCTTCCACTCTTGGCTAACTAGCTTTATTTGTTACTTTACAAGTTAATTGTACCAGCACCAGCAGGCACTTAACCAGAGAATGCTTCAAAGACATCCAGAGTTTCCCTCCACACAACTCTTTTCCATTAAAGAATCTTTAAGCAACTGGAGTTCAGCTGGAGTTCAGTTTTTTGTTTTTTGTTTTTTGTTTTTTTTTCAAGATTTCAATATTCATGACATAAACTTCTTTATTAGAAATTTGGATTATTGTGGTGATGGTAGTAGTTGTTTTTGCTACAGATTGATCCCAAGGCTTTGTGACTGCAAGAGAAACTTTCTACCATTAAGCTATATTTCCAATGGAATTGGTTATTTTACTGATGTAAAATAGAGAAGGCTTCAAAATGTCACATCCAGGACAAGCGTTAACAGCATTCATTGATAACATATTTGAGTGTGTGTGAGTGATAGTGTATGTAACTGTGCATCTGTATACACCTCTGACCAAAACATATAAAATATAGTCTGTAAATTTTGTATTGCAAACCACTGCGAACTTTTTGAAAGCCATAGTAATTAAATTTCAAAATTGGATAAGTTAGGCCATTTCCTTATTCAGGCTATGATTCTGATCTTTTCCTTTGTCGCTTCTTGATCTGGGAGCTCGCTCCTCAATTCTACAATGATCTTTTGAGATTTTTTTTCCTGTGGAATTGCACAGATACTTAAACTTTTTATAGTGTTAACTGTTTGTATTTAGTGATGCGATGAACATGTATGTAAACATGCTTATGGTAACAACAGTATGGATAATAGAACTGAAGAACCTTGATGTGCCTGGAAACTGCCTATAGTGATCAAAATTAATAGGAGAAGTAAATGTCAGAGGTAGACAAGATAGATAACATTAAATAAGTTTAGTATTGATTTTATGGACAAAAAATAATATAGACATATAATTACCAAATGACTATAAACTAGTAGGAGTTGTTTTAAATTTTTATTATCTTCGTGTGTTTGTGTTTGTGTGTGTGTGTATGTGTGTGTGTGTGTGTGTGTGTGTGTGTGTGTTTGAGTGTGTGTGTGTGTTGTGCACATGCAAGCTCATCTATATACACAGACATGCACAGGCACAGTCTCTGTCTACCATGTCTACTATATTGGGTTTGAGGATGGAATCTTTACCTGCTGAGCCATCTCCCCAGACCTGATTTAAGAGGTTTTTCACTTTGTAATACCGTGTAAGTTATGTTCATTCACTAGAAACCATACATTTCAAGTTTCTTCTCTAAAGAGCTGTCTTCCCTATCTGCCCCTGTGGTCTCCATGTTATTTTCATTATGTTCTTTTTTTGCCACCAGCCCAGAAAGAGCGTGGATTGGAACCTCTCAATCTGTGAATGAAATAAATGTCTCTTCCTCTAAATCCTTTTTGTCTGAGTGTCAAGAAAGCTAGCACAACTTCCCCCCAATGTCACAAGAAAAGAAAAACAAACAAACATGTACATGAGATTCAAAATGTCTTATTTTAAATTATGTCTTTTGTTAGCTCATTTTGCACAACCATAGTTATTTTACTCAAGGTAGAACAAGAAAAGTAAGGCATGGTGTTTCATAGGAATATTGACTACATTTTTGACTTAATCATATTTTCTATTTGTAATGAATTTATTCAAATATAACCTGAAAATAAATCAAGGAGTAGAGCATATATGCTATGATAAAGGTGATGAGTGATCAATTTGATAGTTTCAAAAAAAAATCTCATGTGAAACAGACATTTTTAATAATAATACTAATATTAATAATAACTGCATACTTACTTTATTTTTAACTTGAGCCACCAGCAGGATACTGAATGTGAGAAGTTAATGAACTGATATCTATTTGTGACTAAGTCCAGTTCACAATTTAGTTCTATATAAAATTTTGGTTTAATGAGCAGTGTACATCTATACTTAGTTTCAACTTTGCACAAAGTTAATTTTAAAAAATATGTATTCAGCAAAATTAAACCCTCTGAAATTCCAGTTCTGGCTAACTTATCACATCTATACTTGCATCATAAAAGCTTATTCAAATAAAGAGGTCAGTGTCTCAGAGGTTTTCAAATAAATCTTGTTTGTGTAAAAGTCAGAGTAAAAATAGAGAAAAATTACAAATTCAAACTACTGTTTGTGTATTTAAATCACATACATGTATGTAAAGATTTCTACTCTCAAGGGGATATACTTTACATTAAAATGCCTTCTGCTCTTTTCTAGGAATGATTTTAACTTTAAATTGCATGTCAACAAAGAAATCTGTGATGTTGCAATACCAGATAATTAATTCTTCATTTTTCTCTCTTCTTTAACTAAACTTCATAAAATGCCCTGTAGCCATACTTGAACAGGGTGATGACAATTTAATTAGATCAAGACATCAGCAAAGAAGAATAATGATAGTATCGAAGACAGTTATAGATTACAGTTTGATCTCCTACTACTGCCTCTCAATGGATTCCAGAAGTGATATAAAATGACAACCTGAGAAGTCAATGGATGCTTACAGTCTCACAGTCTTCCTTTCCCACAAATACTGCAGTTGAAAATAAAACAGCCCCCTGTTAGTACATAGTCCGGGACCATTCAAAGAGAGCTGAGCTTGAAATCAGAAGGCCCCCTTTCAGATCTCATTTTATCATTTACTGCCAAGGTTTCCAGAGGGAAATCATTGGAACTTTCTGAGGCTCATTTATTTCCTGTTTGTGAAACAAAACTAATGCACTTTATGACAGTAACTTATAGAGCAGTTGAATAACTGTATCCCTCCAGGTTTTCTGCTGAAGTACTCTGTGAAGCCTGTGTAAGGAAAATGAGAACGAGAGAAGAGCAGGTTAACTGTATGATGAATAGAGAGGGGAGAAAGAAAGCTGTAGCACGGAGAAGGTCCTCTGGAAACTCCTGATGATAATGGCAAGATGATCATTCCCAGAACAGGAAATGAGGATGAACTCATGAAATTTATCCCACGGAATCCCAAGAAGAATGCTATGCACTGTAGGTGATAACGTAGTTGATCTCACTAATAGGAGGCTCTCCACGATGATTTGTTTATTTGTTTGTTTGTTTTAATTTTACCCATGGTATTTTAAACCTGAGTTAGGTTTTGTAACTTTACAGGGACCAACATCATTATAGCCAAGGATTCTCAGTCAAAGGGTAGGGCAGACATAAACAGGAATGCTATTTGCAGTGTTTGTATCCATTCCAAGGTTAATGGAATAGTGTAAAAGAGTGGCACAAAAATGCTATCCACAGCTTGCTTTGGGTCTGCCCCAGGAAACGTGGAGTGGAGAATGAGCTGAAGCACAGAGTACCTTGTTCTCAGGAAGTCGTTCATAGTGCTGCATGGCTAAAACTGCTCAGGGCAACCCAGGGCAACATCAGTCTCTCAAACTACAAACAACCATAAACACCAGCCGGCCCATCACCCCCATCCCAGTGTATTAGATATGGTACTCAAGGAAACATTTCTTCCCTGGTTAAATTTGCCAAAGAACTAATTTTCCACTTATTTGTCCAGATAAATAAGTCTCATTTTACAAGTAGTGGTGGTTGCTAGGTCTTGGAGACAATAATATACTGGATGCCTCTTAGTGAATGAAATATACTCGCCTATAAAAATTGCATGCCCTTTCTCAGGAACAGTGTATCTAGAAAATTAGTCAAATTTTCCCTTAAGGACAGCTAATGTTGAGGGAGTTTGTCCTTGAAAAGTACATAAAGACTTTGGAGTCCCAACATTCAGCAAGAAGAAAAACAAAAACAAACAAACAACAACCATCAAGCAAACAAACAAAACCAAGAATTACTAAATTGAGTGAGCCTTAATAGTCCTTAGGACAGAGCCTTAAACCCATGGCTCGTGCTGCAAGGCTCAGTGTCCCACCAAAGACCATGAGGAAAAAAAATGCATGGCTTGCAAGAAGTAGGCAAGGTTTGATATCAGGCCTATGATAGATTTTAATGTCAGACTGGATGGAAATATGGAAGATACTAAAACTGGAATGACTACAAGAGAATAGCCCATAGCTTCTCAGGATAGGACAAGTAGCTAAAGTTAATGAACGTCTTTTTGCTCCTCTCTACAAAGGCAATTCAGGAAGAATCTTCAAGCCGAGAGGACACAGGACAAGAAGAGGCTTCCTTGGAAGGTCCAAATAAGAGTCGATGTGTTCACCCAAGCAATGCGTTTTAGATTTGTCAGATTCTCCGTGAGTAGCATCAGAACTGCTCAGCTCTCTAACACATGGTGGGATCCAAGTTCAAACTGTGCTCCTGGGACTCATCCAGGGTAGATCGGGAGCTGAGTAAAGCTCTCCTTCACATAAAGACCAGGGACAGGCCACAAAAGAGCAGGTATGGAAACCACATACATCCCCAGGCATCCACATGCAACAAAACAGTTCTTGCTCTGGTCAACAAATTGTTCTTAACGTATTCAATTGCACTTGAGATGAAAAAAGAAGCAAAGGATGAAATATAGACAAGTTACCCATCCTCCCTATGTACTTTTTTCTAGAGGTTTGTTTTGTTTCCTCCTAAATTAAGTAAATGTTAGCATTCAGATTGTATCTTAACATTTACCAAGGTCTGTCTACATCTTTACTATTAATTCACAGGATTTTATTATGTATCTCATTTGTTAACATCCGAGATTTTACTCAAAATTATTTATTGTTAACCATTCGGACTTTTGATGTGCTATCTGTAGAATTCACAGCAACTTGGTGTTTTGTGTTGTTGCTGTTGTTTGTTTGTTTGTTTTAATCAACATGAGTTAGTTTTGTATTTGTGAAGGAATTTTAATCCAGCAACATGGCTGCTCTGGCAAGGGGTCACATCCACTGACCTTCAAGGTCTGTGTGATCTGCATAGAATGATACAACCTTAAGCTACTTAAGAGGAGACCAGAGTGAGTCAGGGTGGTGGACAGTTCTGTGAGCTCAGTTCACTTGTGTTCAGGCAACGCAGTGGAGTTTGCCGGAGTTCAGTTCAGATGCAGTTTTTACTGGGTCAGTTTTACAGAGACTGATGGCAGAGAGAACATGCTAGACATAGATGAAAGACAGAATGAGCCAGAAAATAAAAAGGAGCCAGAAGATTAGAGCAAATTGCTAGAGGTAATTCGTGGCAAAGCAGAACAAGTCAGTGAGAAGCTGAGAGAAGCCAGTTTGAATTGGTCAGTCTGAAAAGGCATTTAAGCCAGAACTGCTGAACTGAACCAGCCAGTCAGAGTTCAGAAAGAACTAGAAAGAGTGAGGTTACGCTGCAGTAAACCTCTTAGATGACATTATAGTGATTTTGGTTTTGTTCTTGCTTATCTATTCATTTTTGTTTGTTTGTTTGTTTGTTTTCGAGACAGGGTTTCTCTTATTTATCCATTTTTCCTTGAGACTAGATCTATTATTACAACCTGGTCAGAAAGTCACTATAACTAAGGATGACCTTAAACTTCTGACCCTCTTGCCTCTACTTCCTAAGTGCTGGGATTGCAGGCATGTGCCACCATGCCCATATTATGCTATGTTGAGGACTGTATTCAGGGTTTCATACACGCTAGTAGGCAAGCAGTTACCAACTAAGATACATCATACCCCTTCTACTTGCATTTTAACTTTAAAAATCATAAAAAGTGAATGAATTTGAGACTAAAGGCTTTTTAAGCATTTCACCAGCACAATTTTAGAGGTGCTAGACTCCTAAGTTTGAGCAATTGTTACTCTACAGGAAATTCTTATTTTCCTAAACATTCTTCCCAACTGATTGCCCTGTATAGTCATATCTAACAACCCATCATAGGTAGCCTCGGCATTTGATTCTTGGATAACTGTTAAAAACTTCCACTAAGAATTGTTCTCTATTTCTTTCTACTTAGCATTCTCAGATGTTAAAAACCATGATGAATTCTATAACTCAGATCAGACTAACTCCTTGTCACACTCAAATATTTAAATAAATATTACTCAAGTAAAAGACATGGGAAGGAAGAATTCATAGTCAAAAAATAACTCAATAACAGAAAGCATCAAATTACACGTGTGTTCTCTATTACTAGAGAATAACAGAGGGGGGGTAGCATGACATATATCTCACTGGAAGGCAAGGGTTTGTCTTCCTCCAATATTATAGTCTGTAGAGAACACTGTACTAGATTAATGTTTTTCTTTTAAGGCATGTTTTTGATCATCAGGAGTGGAGTCAAGTGTGTTTTTATAATTTTCTGTCTCTATAAGAACTATCTAAGATGGTCTTTATTTCTCGAGTTGTAACTCACAATAAATTAATTCTGATTCAGTAGTTCTAGTTATGCACTGGGAAAAATGCACTTGAGAAATTACCAGTGGTTCCAATGATATTCCAAGACCACATTTGATGAAAGTTCAATTAGTCTATTCCTTTTATTGATATTTCTACATATTTTAAAGTTATCCAGCTACATACTTTTCCATAATTTCTCAGAAATATGTTCATTTTTATGATGGATCATTCCTAATATATTATTTGTTTAACAGCCTTTAAACATTTATGTTTCCCTTTAGGAAAACAAAATTCATATTTTAATTGGGCTGTAAACTTAGATTCAAATCTACTAGAACTCACAGAAAACGATGTTTCTGTGTTTTATTTGCCTTTTTATTAGTTTAGAGTCACCGATTCCTAATTCATTCCCACATTTTATGGTTGAACGGATTTGACCCTATATTTTCAAGGTATTCATAAAGACAGTAGGATTAAGCAAAGCAGAAGACAACCAAATGCACTTTTACCTTCACCTGCTAAAATTTAAAGCAATGCTGTTCAAGCTCATGGTAACCCTCCAATGCTGAAAGAATTCATTGCATGGATGAGGAATAGACACATAAAAACACCCTACCCTCTTGTATTCACTATTAACACATTTAAAGCAATTAAAAAATAGTCCATTAAAGACTCCCAGTGATTTGCAATGTCAGTTGGACACTGTGTCATTGGGGTCAGTCAAGATAGATTTTCGTTCAATTACCTACACATCCTGCCTCCCCAAGGATACTTGAAGGAGTCATCTGTACCAAGTTACTCAGTGATTTTTAACTTGAAGTTCATTAGCTCAACGGCAGATTGATGCATTGCACTTAGAACACACTCGAATGTCATCTTTCTTTTAAAAAAAAAATCTACTAGCATAGCCTCACACTATGGAGTTAAATTCAATCATTCAATTTAGCTTTTGGATCTTTGGAGAAATTACATTCCTTTATCAAATTCAAGCTGTAAGGCTGCCAGAAAAAAAGTGTTAATCATGTCATTTGCTACCATTAATATAAGCTTTGTTTTTATTCAGTTCTCTGCTCAACTTCCCTCTGCATTTATTTTTGTCTAGACAGAATTCTCCCACTGTATAATTATTTCCTAAGAGTAACATATGCATTAGAAGCATATTAAGCCATCAATAAATAAATATTTTTGAATGGTTACCATATGCCTGAAAGACCTATGCACTTTACTCAAAGGACTTATCTTACTGCCAAAATATGATTTACACACATCAAATAATGTGAAAAATTCAAAGAATAAAAAAAACTAACTTCTGTGCTACAAACAGTTACAGTAGTTATCTCAATTCATGGTTGGACTCTCTGTGACTTCACAAATTTGCAGTCAAAATCTTAATAAATTGATGGAAAACCCCAAGGATGAATTGTTAACAAGGTTTAACTTGCCATTATAACTAACATGAAGGAAGCTTGTGCTTTTTTACCCAGATTTGCCCCATTTGAAGTGTAAATCAGTCCTCAATTCATCTATCTGTTAATCTTATGAGAGTTGAGAGAAAGACCACATTTCATATAAGTTTGCTTATAGTGTATTGTTATAATTTGGAACTTTATGATTTATGATAATTTTTAACTTCTTGATGTGCCTAGTTTACAGAACAAACTTTCACCATGGTTATGCATATATAAGAGCTTTATTTGCTCATCCCTGGGCTTTGGTATTCTGTTCTATTTCAGGCATCCATGGGACTCTTCATTAATAATCCACTAAAGGGAAGGGAAGTCTACTTTATCTGAGCAATGTTTGAGTAGAATATAACAAAATGAGAGCATTTCAAAAGGAGGGAAAATGGTATGACACAAAATGTATGCATGCTCAGAAGCAAGAAGAACATCCAGTGTAATACAGCAGAGTGAATGGTCCGACTGCCTGGGCTGGAAACGGCATGTCAGGACACAGTAGACAATGACATAGGCTATATTAAAACAGGAATAGCATTCACTGATGAGCTTGCCCTGCTGTAAAGCAAACAAAAGATCAAAGACTGTCTCTGGCTTTTGAAATTTCCATTCCTTAGAAAAAGATAACATTCGAAAAACAATGCCGCATCTGTATCTCTTAACTTGTTCATGTATAGAAAGTTTCTACACCTAAATTTGATTCATTTTTCCACTATCCCTTCTTTGGAGGCCACTGAAAAGATTTTTAAATTCCTCCGGTGATTGTTCAAAGCAGATATTCTTCTCACTTTATAGGGTAGCAAGTGATATAAATGGATTCAACTCAGCATAATTAATCACTGACTGGCCTTGATTATAAAATTCACACACATGGAAGGACTTAGATTCTGTGCTGTGTTTTAATGGGGAATACTTACCTGGAAGAATTTCAAATCAAGAAGAGTCACAACTCTCAGTCTTGTCTTACAGGAATTTACCATGTCAATGATCCAATGCATTTTTTAAGTTTAAATGTGCATTTGATCATCAAATCCTTTTTACTTAATAAGCAGATTTTTTTTTCCTTCCCAAGTCCCCCTACCTGCCTACAGTCTTCTATCTGAAAAGGGTCTTTGCTTCTGCTCTTCTATTGTTTTCCTTGGAACCACGGAAGAGGCAGTGTTACAGAGATATTTGACAGTGATGCATAGCTTGGTTTATCTAACATTTGGATTTTGTGGCCTCCCTGTCACCCCTTTGTCACCTACTCTCAGTCCTTCTCTCTGTGTCGCTCATCATGCCCTACCTACGCTTTGATGAAAGCATTGCTGCCACTTTAAACTATTTACTGCCTTCACCGCTCCAGCTGTGAAGATTCTGAACTCATTCTGCCAATAACTTCCCTGCAGCACATGCTCACTGCAGCTTTAATTGTGGGTGCCAGTTGCAGAACTCTCCACACACTCAAGATTCCTTGTGTAATCCCTTAGAGTTCTGTCTGGCATCTGCCTTGACTGCCGGTTTAGGGGTTTGAGAGGTTCAGCAATTCTCTGTGCAAACACTCTGCCCAGTGGGAGGTGCTATTATTTTAGTTTATTCAGAGAAATTGGCAACTCCCCCAGGAAATCAAAGAAAACTTGTTCCTTTCTATTGTTGCTTTTATTAGTTTGTGTTTTCTTGTTTTGTTTTGTTTTGTTTTTTGCTTTTATGCTTCCTCAATTTGTTACACCAACTACAGTCAAAAATTATTCCATGTAGCACCTATGAGAATATCAAAAAGATTCCTTATTGGTCTAAACCTAAGGCTGTCTTTCTACTAGATGTAAAATTAAAAATCAGCCTCACAAATTTAAAAACCAGCTAATTGCTAAATTTGCTGAAATACTCCCATGCTGAATAATGTATTAGTATTGTACATGATTTGTTTCAATTAATTTTCAAATAACAAGCCTATGACATATATATTAATAGTTCCTCATTTAATTAATGAAGTGAAATTCAAAATAGGTTCCAGGATAAGAACACCTGCAGTGAAGGCAGTAAAGAAACTAGCAGTTGACAATTTATTTCTGTTATACTGCTTTCTTAGGCCACCAAGTGAAGAAAGTAATCAAATTAAAGGGAGATCAAAATGTCTGTCCAAGACCACCAGGACATAAAGCATCCTGAGAGCTTAGACAAGAAGGAAAGAACATACTTCACATTACACAGAGGTATCAATTAGAGTAAGCATAGCTATTGTTGCAAGTAGTATCTACCTTAGCTGGAGCTCAAGGTTGTCTAGCATGCATCCATTATCCATCTAACAGCCCATGAGGAAAAGAAGTTGTACTTTTGCACATGATCATCAGGAACCCAAATTACCAGGGACTGGCCATTTATAACATGTGGCTTCTAGTATCATTTTGATCACTATTCCAGCCTAAAGAATCTTTTATTTTTTAATTAGATGTCTTCTTTATTTACATTTCAAATGCTATCCTGAAAGTTCCCTATACCCTCCCCCTGCCCTGCTCCCCTACCCACCCACTTCCACTTCTTGGCCCTGGCATTCTCCTGTACTGGGGCATATAAAGTTTGCAAGACCTAGGAGCATCTCTTCCCAATGACGGCCGACTAGGCCATCTTCTGCTACATATGCAGCTAATGAATCTTGTAAAAGAATTTAAAGGAAACCAGATTGGGTTTCTTAATAGTAAGCCTTAGGAGTAGGATGTGTTACCTTTACTTACACACTATTGAAAGTGCAAAGATTCAGAACTAAGGCCAATGGTGAAAATAGATAAGAAATAATGTGGCTGGCCAGCCATATGACCAGCACATTGATTACAATGGCAGAAAGGGGAAAATGTATACTGAGTGACATAGATAGATAAGCATCTTTACCCCCCTCTACCACTCTGCCTTGCAAATACTCAGAGACAGTACCCTCCCCCTTTCCCTTAGCAAAAGTAGCCTTAGTCTTGTCTTTTCTTGCATGCAATCTAAAGCCCACCATTATTACCAAGACAAATTTCTTCATCAAATGTAGTTCTTCTTTATATTATTGAAAGCTTTGGGGAAGAAAGGGTTTATTAGGCTTATATGTCCACATCACTGCTCATCTTTGAAATAAGTCAGGACATGATCTCAAGAAAAACAGGAACCTGGAGGCAGGAACTGATGCAAATCTCATGGAGGGGTGCTGTTCATTGACTTGCTCCTTATGGCTTGCTAAGTCAGTTTTCTTATAGAATCCTGAACTACCAGTGCAGAAGTGGCACCACCAGCAGAAAAGTTGTATGAAATCATCTTAAAACTAGATAGCACAATGTATTATACCACATAGTGTATTGTTCTTCTATACTTCTTCTGACTAGGTTTAGTTTGAAATCTATTTTGTCAGATATTAAAATTACTCCATAGATTTCTTATTGGATTCATTTGCCTAGAATATCTTTTTCCAACTTTTATATTGAAGTGATATCTATTTTTGATGTTGCAGTGTAAGTCTTACAGGCAGCAGAAGGATGGGTCTTGCTTTTGAGTCTATTCTGTTCATCTGTACCTTTTCATTAGGGTTGATACTACTGATGTTGAAAGTTATCAGAACAATGTTTGTTAATTACCATTATTTTGTTGTTTGGTTGTGGATCCAACCCCCACTCCCCAAATTTCATTTGTTCATCTGCTATCAGTTATTTTTTTTCTGTTTGCTTGGGTGTTAGTAGTCTTTTCATGTTCAAGTTTTCCTTCTGGTGCCATCATAGGGCTGGATTTATTGATAGATAATGCTTAAATTTGGTTTTATCATGGCATCTGTAGTCTCTTGGTGTCTGTAGAAGATCCAGGATGAGCCTAGGTATTGGATTAGGGTGAAAGGAGGGAGAGATTCTTCCCTGGCACGTGTAGCAGACGGGTTTGTGTGAAATGACTGTGGTTTTTGGTTGCTGAAACAAGGGGATGGCTGGTGAGACAGGCTGAAGGAGAAGATCTGTGTGATCTCCTGGAGATGATTCAGGGAGGAAGAGGGGGCAGCAGCAGTTTAAGAAAGCCAGGTAGGGTACCACTCACATACCCAGCCCTGAAGTATCCCAAGTTAAAAGCCTGCCTCCACTGCATAGTTAGACCTTGAAACCAACAAAAACTTGCCAAACAACAAGAAGATGTGCAACTACAATCACATGACATTCCAGAAAAAAAAAGGAACCTCATGGTCATGCTAAAATATAAACACAAAAAATAAGAATAAATCAATGGTTGCCAGGGAAGAGGGAGGCATTGGAACAGAGGGATAATTTTGAATGCAAGGAATTTTTAGGGGAGTGGCACACTTCTGTATGATCTGTAGGTCAAGATGGTGATGTGTCCTTGTATGTTTTTTGTTTTCTTTTCTTTTTTTTTTTTGGTTTTCGAGACAGGGTTTCTCTGTATAGCCCTGGCTGTCCTGGAACTCAATTTGTAGATCAGGCTGGCCTCGAACTCAGAAATCCGCCTTCCTCTGCCTCCTGAGTGCTGGGATCAAAGGCGTGCGCCACCACGCCTGGCTTGTTTTTTTGTTTTCTAAAGAGAGAGAAAGAAGGTACAGAGTTGTACGGATGGGAAGGCACGGTATATCTGAGAAGAGATGAGGAAGGAGAAACCATATAATCAGAAAATATTGTATGTAATTTTTTTCAATAAAAATGTAGACTAACGTGTAGAAAAACAAACTTGAATTGATACTATGTAATATAGTCAATAACAACACATTATTATCTACTTGTCAGTGGTAGCAAATACACCACAGGAATGAAAGGTATTAATAGTTAGAAGAGCTAAAGGGAGACAGGCAGGGTGGTTGGCTGCACAGGCTTTCTATATTTCAAGTTCAAGTTTTGTCATCAATATCTTGTTCAAAACTTAAGGTCTCCTACCTTTCAATGGGAAGGGATGGAGCCTAGAATCAAGCAACAGCAATTGAAATGGGAGAGAAGTCAACTCTGAATAAGATCCCGTCCTGACAGATGAAAAGGACCCGTCTTGAAATATGTCTTTGCTCCCTGCCTGCCACTTCCTTGTCTATGACTCTCAGAGCAGCCTGGATTTGTCTCCTGTTAAGATGTGCTCTGGAATCCCTCATCCTGTCTTTTCAATGGTCTCTATGATCTTCTTCTGGGCTGGCAGCTACCACAAGCCACTTCTGGTTTATGGAAGTTGGGCAATGGCAGAGATGTACAACAGGCCAAAGAGGGAAGAAAGGTCTGAGGACAACTCTTCTCCTTAGCAGTTTGACTCCCTCAAAGACCAAGTGCACATAAAACAATGCCTTGGACAGGGCCTTCTCAGTCCCACTTCATCTTAAGCTCTCTACAGAATGTGTGCATACAAGATTTGCTCCGGAAGGAAGGAATGTATACAGGACAGCTACACTGGGCCAGGAAACACAGCTGAGCTCTCATGGTTCATCTGGTTTGATCTGAAACTTCTATAGAAAGCCCATATGCTAAAGAGCTTGGCTGTCAGTTGGTGGGCTTTGGGGAAGAGGTGAAAAGATGATGACTTACAGTGCCCACTTTCCCATCATTAGTTTGAAAACACTCAACAGAGAGCAACTTCAGTCTTTGCTTCCTTGCTGCCTTGGGGCAGAGCATTCTTTGTGCCTTTCTTCGATAATGTGCTTGCCTGGCACAGAGCTAAAAGCAACGAAGCCATTCTGGCTTTGAGCTAAAATCTCTAAATGGATATGCCAAAATATACCTTTCCCCTCAAACTTTATTTTTCACGTAATTAATTTTTCTATTTAAATTTTTTTCTTTCTCATTTTAAAGAATCTGTGCTTTAGTTCATGGGTTGTGTCAGAGAACAGTTGCATCTTTCCATCTATGGTCTCAATTTTTAAGACTAACCTCAGGTCATTTGGTACCTTTCCCATTGGGTACCATCCCATTGGCCATTGCTCTGATATTTTGTTGTAGGAATGACAAGTTCACTAATATACCCCAATAACTTAGTTTAATAAAGAAATGCCCTTGTGTCTTTATATTTAATCATTTGTTCAAGTTCTGGAACTAGTCAACCTTTCCAACCCTATGGGCCCCTTCATCTGTTAAATGTCTCTCTACCCTTCAATCCTAGTGCACAAACTTGCAAAACTTTATAATACCTTACTTGAAACAGGAATAGCAGCCAACACATATAAACACTAAGCTCCTTCCAATCACTGTTACTAAATGTTGTTAACATGTAGCCTACATGCCAAGGAATGGTTAATATTAATAAATGTCAATGTGTTACTATGATATAACATATTTATCCAGCTTCTCAGCCTGTGACCACAAACATTAAATTATGTGATAGCTACTAATGGTAACTTGGTTAAAACAAATACCAATGTGCCTTTCTTGTACAAAATGATGGAGCAGAAGCTCTGGACCAAGTCCAGCTTTTCCCCTTGCACCATTCTAAGATTAGTCTAATGGCTCCTCTGCCATTTTCAACTTAAGAGTTTCACCTATTGTCATGCTAGTTAGGCAAAAGATAACAAGGAAAAATCACTCAGAAGGCTGTGTGAAGTTGTCAGTTCTGTTCACACTTCATCAGTGACAAGGCAGCCCTCTCTCTCTCTCTCAGAATGCTGACAAGGGGAGACCGAATAGCAATGTGCCAAGTTTTTGCATGTCAAGATACAAAATATCTCAGGAATGGTCAAGCCTGGCAGGTGAAGATACCCAGTGGTGCGAGCTGAGTCTTGGGAATCTACATGGTAGAAGGAAAGAACTGACTCCTGTAGATGTCTTACCCACAGATGACAAAGGGTCACATGGATGTTATAACTAGTAAAATCAACAAAAGCATGTCATTCCTTAGTTCCAGCTGAAGAGCCAAAACAGTGGCTGATGTCACCACACTGTCACCCACCTGTAATATCAGAGCAGCCATTTGATCAGAAACCCTGATGAATAATTCTCCCTGGTCACCTTCTCATTGTCTATTTCAGAATCTTCTTCTGCTCAAGAGAATGGAATGAGAGTATTCTCCCTTCCGAATACAAACCATCACACTAGATCATAACAGAGTGTACTCCTGTAGCCCTCTGAGGTAGTCACACGGGGACGCAGAAGTCTATTTTATGTCACACTTCCACAAGGATCTTACGTGGAGTTCTTCTGCAGGTTCTTTCTAACCAAAGTGCCACTACCAGAGGAGTGAAAGCCAGGTTACGTGGTCTGGACAGTTTCATCCAGATGGAGAACTAGACTGTTCATTTGTTCATTTTAGAAAGCAGAAACATCATTATTACTAATAATAAGCCACACAGTAGATATGAAATACTGTATTATGACTAATAATAAACTACACAATAGACATGAATCATTATCACAGTCTCACTTGCTTCGTCTTCACAGACCTTATCCTCATTTTACTGCAGAGAAAATTGAAGATAGAAACAACTCACTAACTTACATAGTCATCTCCCACACTGGCAAACGACAATCTAAACTTCCCAGTTCAAAATACTTCATTCACTTGAATAGTCACATTTTCTACTCTAAGAACAATGCATAATTCATCGGTGACTCCTTCATGGCAGCTGTGCAGGGAATGCTTCATTCAGGAGGTTTTCCCATGAGTAAAGGAAGATTCAAGTCTTTACCTGTAAAAAGGAAGAAAGTGCCTGTAGATTTGATTAGAGTGTTGATGGGTGCTACCTACCAAAACTGAAGATCACACTGGTAGATATCCTTGCAGATGTACAGATACTCAGAAACCATCTTAGCCTTATCCAGCTAAACACTTAAGCCATCAGAAGCTGCTCTTCAGCTTCCACACTTAACACACAAACTCTGGACCATGATTGACTTCACTCAGATGTGTTCATCCAAAAGGCTAGAAGTTGTTATGGCTTCTGTGGCCACATTTTTTTCTTATAACAAACTTGCAAGTAACTTAAATTACAATGTGACTTCTCATGCAAAATTAAGAGTGGAGGAGACAGTTGTAACCGATTGGTTCCACATGGTCTTTCGATATGAGTAATACTGAGAGATGTGCTCTGAAATCTATAAAGATAAATCAAAACAGAAGGTCAAAAGCAGAAGTCTATTTTATGTCACACTTCCACAAGGATCTTACGTGGAGTTCCTCTGCAGGTTCTTTCTAACCAAAGTGCCACTACCGGAGGAGTGAAAGCCAGGTTACATGGTCTGGACAGCCTCCTTGGAATGTTTCTTGGTTTAAGATACTAAGACAGTAGTAAAACATCAAAAGGAGAAAAAGAGCACTAACTCAAAAGTTAAGTCATAGAAAAGTTTAGTATGAAGTTTAATACAAGAACTGAAAATGGAAAATTACAAAATTATACAATGAAGAGATGCTAAACCCAACAGAATCTATTTTATATTTTTTTTGTAATGGAAAAAAAAAAACAAAACGAGTCCTTGGGAGAAAAAAAAAAGGGTACATCCATTAAAAATTATTTAATTTTTTCTTTACAACAAATGGAGTGACTTTACCAAACCATTCCCTTCAAAGCATCATGATCTGCCCTGAAGGGGAGACAAAAAGATTTTAAAAGCTGTGGCTGGCAGAGAACTCCACAGAAACAGTATCTTCCAGAGCAAACAATAGCAACTTCTGCACATATGAACCCAGACAGACAGTGCTTGCACTCGTAAGATCTGCACGGCTTCAAGCCAGACAAAAATCTTAACACTGAAAAGAAGTGTGCAAAGTCTTATCCCTGAACAAGGAGCTGTCTACATTTGGCAAGCATCACTGGGAACAGCAAACACACTCAGGCCAGGTCCCTGTCCAGGTGTGACTGGTCAGCACAGAATAGACTCCATGCTGTTTGGTTGGTTGGTTTACTTTGGTGAGGTTTGTGTGTGTGTGTGTGGGGGGGGGTGTTTTGTTTTGTTTTTCTTGGTCTTATTAGTTTTGTTTATTTGTTTTAACTTTTGTTTTGTTTTGTTTTGTTTTGGTTTTGGTTTTTCAGTCAGGTTTTCTCTGTATAGCCCTGGCTGTCCTGGAACTCACTCTGTAGACCAGATTGGCCTCAAACTCAGCACATGGGATTAAAGGCGTGTGCCACCACGCCCAGCGGCTGCTTTCTTTTGTTTAGAGACAGGACATATAGTTGGGTGAATGGGGGGATTGAAGAGGAGTTGAGCGAGGTACAACGCATTTATGTGTGAGAGTAAATGACAGAGAGCATCCTGGAACACTTTCGAAAACCTCAAGTGGAAAAATGTCTTTCATCTGGGGATATAAATGTGTCTTTTTGTATTGAGGTATTAAACTAATTCATGTTGACAGTCCGTTACACACCTCTGTGAGCCCAAGAAAGAGCAAAGGAAAATAAAGAAATGATTCCAGTCTTTATGAAGCTCAAAATAGCGTTCAATACTAAAGATGAATGCACATAAAACAGCTGTATAAAAAACTATGATCATTTTTAATGTAAAGATTGAAAGCTCAGTAGAAAAAAGAGGTAGTAAGGAATTCCAGAGGTAAGAGGAGAGTTCCAGAAGGAAAAACATTGGCCATGGAGACGCCATGAAAGCTATCTGGCACAAATATGAGAGAACTGAATGAGGGTGAAGTCACGTAGTCATCACTAGAAGCGCTAGAAGCAGTATAGTCAGTCCACTTCCCACCAAAAGTTGTATATTCTCTATTTCTTCAAATCAATTTCAATCGAAAACCACTTTAGGAGTTTGATTTCAGTTATAAGGTGGTCTGTTATGCTGAAAGTTACCCTCAGTTACAAGTTAAAGGGTTGTTATTACATTTGCTCTCTCTGTCTCTCTCTCTGTGTCTCTCTTAGACACACACACACAGAGGGGGGATGAGGGAGAATGAAGCACAGAGTCATATGTATACTAGACTATTAGAAAGAAACAGGATAAAACCCTACAGCTGGAAAAGGGGCATTGGCTGTCCTATGGTCCACCCCCTCCCAGTACATTATTTATTGTCTCTCAAAATAAGCCACAGAAGCATTAAACATTTTCACGTAAAATAATCAAAACTTGTCTGCTTAAACTTTAAACTCATTTCCCACATTTGTAAAGAAATTATAAAGATCTGAGAGTGCCATGTCTGAAATCCCACAGGTAACAAACATATCTGTTCATGCAGCAGATGACCTTGGTCACATATTGTTCTTGATACTGTAAATACGTGAAAGAAACAACAGTGAATTTGAAAGCTGGAGGTAGCAATGTGGAATGAGCGAAGGTAGAGGGAAAACATTCATGGCTTCATGATTTCTTTGAATGGAATCTACCAGAGAAATTTCTCTTTTAAGACAGACATCACAGAGAGAACAAATATCTAGGACCACACAACAATCACAGTTTCCAGTTTTTTGACAATAGACACAAGTTTAAGGGAAAAGCTCTTAAAAGGTAGTATCCATTCCCTTCTACATTGCTTCCTTCATATTTAGCTTTTCTTATTTTTAATTCAAGTTATGCTATGCCCCCGTGTACATTTGTGTGTCTGTCTGTCTGTCTGTGTCTTTGTGTCTCTGTGTCTGTGTGTAAGTCTGTGTGTGTGTGTGTGTGTGTGTGTGTGTGTTTGTGTCTCTGTGTGTGATCATCTAGATTCCATATATAAGAGAAAACATGATTTATTGGTATCTGAGAATATGTAAGGTTTATATATATAATTCTAAATGTTTTTCTAGTTCTAATTCTGCCATAAATTTCTTCTCACTTTCTGTTTTTTGGTTTGGGGGCTGGATTAGTGAATAAAATACATGTAATACTGAAAGTGTAAAATCAACATAAAGTTTTACAGCTTTCCTTTTGAATGCCAATTCTGACTGTATACATCCATTGAGATGTATCCTCTTTAGGGCTGGTTACTGTGGTGTGCGGGTCTTTCATTTATTTCATATATATATATATGAAATATATCTCATGTAAGTAAATGCCTCTAACAATAAAATACTGAGATCTATTTTTATAATCTGATTTACACATTTATATTATTTTTCATAGTAATGAGAACTTTCACATTAATTACATGAAATTTGTTGATTTAGGGTAAGTTCTAATAGCTTCCAGAAATCTGGCCAAATTCTGGATCAAACTCATTATTTTAGTTGATAAGGGTTTATAACCTTCTGAAGAATTTCTAGCATTTTCTACAACTGACTTTGTTCTCTTCATCTGTCATTAGTCGGAAGGCTCATCTCTTTCTATGAGCTTCCCTCAAACAATGGTCTTCATACAATTCTGTTTATCACTCAGGGTTAAGCCCAGCATACTATTAGTGGACTCTGCTCAAGATTTGGGAGAGACAGAGGACAAGCAAGTGGTTCTCTGGCGGATAGCATCTTGCCTTACTATTTAGACAAAAAAGACAACCAAGAAAGACAACAGTAGAGTGCAAAAGAGGCAAAGGCAGTGCTAAACTGTAAGAGAATCTTTAGAAGCCTTCCACTGTCTATGTCCTACAATGGAAAGTTCAGAAATATGTTCTAAGCATCTGGAATTCCAAAGCAGGTGTTAGAGACAATGTGCACCTTGCAATGCCGTTTCCTCTCTCTATCTCTTTTGTTTACCTTCTCACGGTTTATTAAAATGAGGCCCCTGTAACTAAATTTATTCAAGTGTATATCTCAAGGTCATATATTTACAGATTTTCTCTAGTTCCCTCTTCATTTTTTTTTTTTTTTTGTATTTGTTAAAGAGGCAGAGATAAAGCAAAGAGTAAAGAAAAATAGAGGCTAAATTACGTTGCAGTAGTGCATTGATCATCTTTTCTTGTCCCTGTCTCCACTGTGCCTTCTGAAGGCAATAATTAAATGTTTCATCCTTAATTTCAATAATAATTTCATGTATACGCTAGATACTCTGTGTGGTTCCCCCAATAACATATACTTGGATTTTTATACCAATAAATATATTTCTTTTCCTTAGAGGGCATTGTAAATCCATTGTTAAACGAACATTTTCTCCTCTTACTACAGATAGTAACAACATAAAAACAGAGAGGAAAAATGATTTAATATACAGCCCGAAACAAGAACCAAAGGCTTAAATTTAAGAAGACAAAGTTTTCTACTAGAAAACCTTATCAACTCAGATTTCAAATGCTCTTTCTATTGGAACAGTCTCTAAATGAAAACGAGGAGTAGAATTAGGACTTAAGCTTCAAAAGAAAAAAAAAAAAATACTTACTTGAACATTGACCACAAAGTAGAAAATAAATTAGCTCAGCTTTTTACTAGATAGAAATGAAGCATAGAAAATTATGGCATGGTTCACATTACTGGATAAACTAGCGCTTCTACAGAGAAAAATAAAAGGGGGTTTAGAAGAACCTGAAAAAATGCTGGCCTGAACTCACTGAATGAAATCAGAGAGTATAAGCTTAATTCACCAATTCCTCTCTATTCAACAATTGTGACTGGACCTTGAGATTCCTCTTATTGGGGTGAAAATAGCAGTTTTCTCATTTTCAATAGCTTGCTAGAAATGTTAAATTGCAGAGATTACTGAAAGGGAACAAATTCCTATAAGGGAAAAAAAGGCAAAAGGCAGCTATCATTCTTCACCCTACAACTTCCCCTGCATTACCAGGCCCTACTTTTCTTTCCTGGTGAAGTAGAAAAAAGTGCTTAAATACCAGCTGGCTGAAGGGTCTCTCTATACAGATGTCTGTACAGAGGTCATGTCTATCACAGCTAAAGGACGAGGGAACAGGCTGTATAGCAGGCAAATACAAGAGCTGCTTTCAAAAACAAGAGCAGCACACCAGTGTCAAGATGATTAGAAAAGAAAATGATTTAAAATGAAATTTGTTTTCTGGCTCTGAAAACACCTAATGACTATTTGACAAGCAATAATTATCTAACTATGTCTCAGAATCCGAAGTACATGTTGGGCATTTAAAATGTAACATCAAAGAAGATATAGGGTTTATTTGTCATTTCCATAAAGATAACCAAGTCTCACTGAAGAAAACAGCAAGTTCTTTTGGAAAAAATTACTATTATTGTCTTTGTGCATGGATATAGTCAACTTAATATAGTCATCAATACATAGTCAAAAACAGAATTGAAAACTGCATAGAGATAGCCTATGGATTTTTAAGACATTGTTCCACTAACTGAAGTTAGGTTCAAATAGCCAAACAATACATTTACATTCATTTCATTTATTGTGTACAGGTTTTTGCCTCTGTGTTTTTATGTGTGCCATATGCATACCTGGTACCCACAGATAAAGGAAGTACCCTTCAAAACCCCTAGACATGGCATGACAAATAATTGTGAGCTTCCCAGTAGATGCTTGGAATCAACTCTGGTTCTTAGTGAGAAGGGCAAGTGCTCTTAAGGCCAGAATAAAATTGAAATGCTACTTCAACTTTTCTTGGGGAGGGCCTTCTAAAGCCTACGTGAATACTTAGAGTTTACATGGTACATTTTAAAATCTTAGAGTTACCTTGAGTGTAGTTGGAGCTAAGTGTCAAGAGACAATGCACTTCTCAGTGTGCAGAGCCATAGTTGGTGGGTCGACCTTGCCAAGCCTTGTAGACTATACTTTGTTGTTCTGTGTTACATTTTTTTTTTCTGGATTTCTCTATAGTTGTATGGAAGAACCTTTTAAAGCGAGGGCATGTGGCTGAAGAATGCACAGAAGACTGGAACTGGAACCCTGAATTGCCTTTGCGTAAGCTTTCTGTTGATGACTTTCCTTGCTCCTTAAGCTTTCCTTAACTCCTTTTCACAAGTCTTTCTAATAGAAAATGTGGATCGGGTGATAGCAATTGATCTGGAACAGGATAAATAGGTACATTAGGAAAGAAAATGGACAATTCTTGGGGATAAACTTTATATGAAAAAGAAAGAGAAGCTCATAAAGCTGTGTCTATCATTGAAATGGCATCTGTGCCACAGGATTAAGGTGTGGCTTTGAGATCCCTGTCAAATGGTGGCATTTCCTTTTTTCCCATTAATTTCTTTATTTATTTACTTTACCTCCCTATCACAGGCCCCTCTCACCAATTTAACCAGCCCCACCCTCACAAATTCCTCCCCATTACCTCCTTTCCTTCTCCTCTGAGAAGGGGAAGGCCCCCTTGGGGACCATCCTTCCCTAGGAAATCAAGTCTCAGCAGGACTAAAGACATTCTCTTCTACTGAGGACCCAGCAGGCAGTCCACTAGGGGAAGAGAATCCAATGGCAGCAAGACAGTTAGGGACAAACCCTGCTCTAAGTGTTAGGGGGCCCACATGTAGCTGCACATCTGCTACAAATGTGTAGGGGGCCTAGAAACTTCCAAATTCTTCCTGATGTTTGGCTGTGGGTCTCTGCATCTGTTTCCATACAGTACTGAATGAAGCCTTTCAGGATATAAGTATGCTAGGCTCCTGTTCGCAAGCATGGCAGAGTATTATTAATAGTGTCAGGGATTGGCCCTGCCCCATGGAATAGGTCTCAAGTTGTGACAGTTATTGGTTGGTTCTTACCTCAGTCTCCACTAGATCTCAAGTTGTGACAGTCATTGGTTGGCTACTTCCTCAATCTCTACCACATCTTTATTCCTGTGCATCTTGTTAGCAGGACAAATTTTGTGTTGACGTTTTGGTGGATGTGCTGATATGCCCCACCCTAAACTGGAAGAAGATCAGCCTGGATCCAGGAGGTAGCCACTTTAGTGTCCACAACCCCAGCTGCTAAGAGTTTCAGCTAAAGTCAGCCCATAGACTCCAAGGAGATTCCCTGATCCCAAACCTCCAGCTAATCCCACAGAAGCCACCCATCCCTTTCCATTCTCTCCCTCTGCCCTCCCCCATGACCCACAGCTGATCCTATTCCACAGTCCCCTCTTCAGTCCCTCTCCTACCAAGTTCCCACCCTCAATTAACCTCAAATAGTTTATTTTTATTTCCTCTTCCAGGTGAGATTCCTGTATCCTTCCTTGGGCCCCTCTAGTTAGTTTCTCTGGGTCTAGTGTTCATTCTTAAATGTGTATTATTCATTATGAAATTCTCATATTTGAAGATACAGAAAATATTCAAAATATAAAAGTTCCATATTGGATGATAATTCTGGAGTTAACTAGGTCCAAACATTTGACTAAGACTAACATTTTAAAAATACAACCTTTTCAATTAAGGTTTTATGCATAGTAAATAATTCAATATAACAGCTTGCAACAAATTTCAAAATGAAAAATATTAATCAGAAAAAAGTGTTGTATATAGCACATTTTAAACATCTTTAACCAGCAATTTTCTTGAATTAAGTAGAACTGTTTCTACATTTTATTACCAATAAATGTATATCAATTATAGAAAACTAGAGTTATCCAGTCCTCTTTACTGTCATGGCCTGAGACTGCTAATAGACTTACTGGGAACAAAACAGAGAGTAAAACAGAAACACAATAATCCTGAAGAAAAATAAAATGTCTTTTGGAATTTGAAGTTGCACATTAAGGCACACGATCATATGCAATATTGGAAAATCAAAGTTATCAGGCAAGAAAAAAGGCTTCCATTTAGAAATGATACTCCAAATGTAATAGACTATAAAATAACACTTTCAAGGCTGCTAGGTCATTTTTGTGTGCCCTATAAAGAGGTGTTTATTGTGAATCTCTCACAAAGAAATGCAGGTATTTTACTCCCAATGCATCATTCCTCAAGTAGGAAAAGAACAGAGTGGGAGAAAAAATCATATTGTTCTAAAATTCCCCTCCCCCAGAAACACATCAGTACTCCTGTTCTATGGATTCCTTTAAAAATAGAGAAATCTGGAAAGAAAACCTCTGAACTTTTCAATCTGAAAGCGTGATTTGTGGCTGATTCTCTCAGCAGTATTGAATTAGATAGGGAAGATATGGGCAGGTGGATAGAACAATCGGTGTCCACACAAAACTTCAAGTAATATGTTTCTCCATGTTTGTTGGCATTCATTGTTCAATGGAAGGAAAAGACCACACATTTCTAAATACTATAGATAAAATTTTAACAAGAAATAAAGGGAAAGATCTATTAAGACTTAACAATGTAAGCTTCATACATAATGACTTTATTAAATGAAGGTAGAATTTCTTCACCCTTTGTTCCCCTAAATATTCTAAACTGATTGTATGGAAGACAAGTGGAGAATTTGTTTACATGAAAGAGAAAAGGTACAGTATACCCTAACAAAAAATATTCAGTCAAAAAACCTTTATTCTAGTCCTAATTAAAAAACCCTCTTAAGCATCCAGATTTGCCGATTCTGTACTGTATACCTGTTTTTGAGCATCACATAAATATATGATAAATGTATCATTTGTCTAATAGGACTTAAATACAAAGCTAAAATAAGCATTCCGTCTATTCTAATAGCATGCAAGACAGACTCCTTGGCATTGCCATTTCTGGTTTACATAGCTTTGCTTATGCCTTCCATACTGTAGATACTGAGGATAGTGAATGGAGCTTCCAAGGTAAGAGTTGTGCTTCTATGTACACTTGTGTCTTAGATTTCTTTAGCACTTCTGTCAACATTCCATGGGGACAGCATCCATGTTTAATAGGCATCTTAGGGGTGGATTGTTGAGCCACATATTTATTTTTTATTAGATATTTTCTTCATTTACATTTCAAATGCTATCCCCTTTCCTAGTTTCCTCTCCAAATTCCCCTATACCCTCTCCCAGCCCTGCTCCCCAACCCATCCACTCCTGCTTCCTGGCCCTGGCATTCCCCTGTACTGGGGCATATAATCTTCACAAGACCAAGGGCCTCTCCTCCCATTGATGGCCGACTAGGTGATCCTCTGCTACACATGCAACTAGAGACAAAAGCTCTGGGGGATACTGGTTAGTTCATATTGTTGTTCCTCCTATAGGGTTGCAGACCCCTTTAGCTCCTTGGGTACTTTCTCTAGCTCCTTGGGGACCCTGTGTTCCATCCAATAGATAACTGTGAGCATCTATTTCTATATTTGCCAGGCACTGGCATAGCCTCACAGGGTTTAGTTCAGAGTTGTTCCCCTAGTGGACTGCCTGCTGGGTCCTCAGTAGAAGAGAATGTCCTTAGTCCTGCTGAGACTTGATTTCCTAGGGAAGGATGGTCCCCAAGGGGGCCTTCCCCTTCTCAGAGGAGAAGGAAAGGAGGTAATGGGGAGGAATTTGTGAGGGTGGGGCTGGTTAAATTGGTGAGAGGGGCCTGTGATAGGGAGATAAAGTAAATAAATAAAGAAATTAATGGGAAAAAAGGAAATGCCACCATTTGACATCTCATTAAATGCTGAACAAGCATTTGACAAAATCCAACAACCCCTTCATGATAAAAAGTCTTGGAAAGATCAGGAATTCAAGGCCCTTACCTAAACATAATAAAAGCAATATACAGCAAACTAGTAGCCAATATCAAACTAAATGGAGAGAAACTTGAAGCAATCCCACTAAAATCAGAGACTAGAGAATGCTGTCCATTCTCTCCCTTCCTGTTCAATATAGTACTCGAAGTTCTAGCCAGAACAATTAGACAAAAAAAAAGTCAAACAGATACAAATTGGAAAGGAAGAAGTCAAAATATCACTATTTGTACATGAACGATAATATACTTAAGTGACCCAAAAAATTCTACCAGAGAACTTCTAAACCTGATAAACAACTTCATCAAAGTTTTAATTCATAAAATTAACTCAAAAAAATCAGTTGCCTTCCTCTATTCAAAGGTTAAACAGGCTGAGAAAAAATTAGGGAAACAACACCTTTCACAATAGTCACAAATAATATAAAAGGAGTTGGTGTGACTCTAACTAAGCAAGTGAAAGATCTGTATAATAAGAACTTCAAGTCTCTGAAGAAAGAAATTGGAGAACATCTCAGAAGATGGAAAAATCTCCCATGCTCATGGATTGGCAGGATTAATATAGTAAAAAAATGTCCATCTTGACAAAAGCAATCTACAGGTTCAGTGTAATCAATCCGCATCAAAATTCCAAATCAATTCTTCATAGAGTTAGAAAGAGCAATTTGCAAATTCATTTGGGATAATAATAATAATAATAATAAAAATAAAATAGGACAGCGAAAACTATTCTCAACAATAAAAGAAATTCTGTTGGAATCATCATTCCTGACTTCAAGCTGTATTTCAGAGCAATTGTGATAAAAACTGCATGGTATTGGTATAGTGACAGGCAGGAAGATCAATGGAATAGAATTGAAGACCCAGAAATGAATCTACACACCTATGGTCATTCGACTTTTGACAAAGAAGCTAAAACCATCCAGTGGAAAAAAGATGGCATTTTCCACGAATGGTTCTGGTTCAACTGGCCGTTAGTATGCAGAAAAATGCAAATCAATCCATTCTTATTTCCTGGTACAAAGTTCAAGTCCAAATGGATCAAGGACCTCCAAATAAAGCCAGATACACCTAAACTAATAGAAAAGAAAGTGGGGAAGAGCCTTGAGCACCTGGGCACAGGAGAAAATTTCCTGAACAGAACACCAAGAGTTTATTCTCTAAGATCAAGGATTGACAAATGGGACCTCATAAAATTGCAAAGCTTTTGTAAGGCAAAGGACACTGTCAATAGGATAAAAAGGCAACCAACAGATTGGGAAAAGATCTTTACCAACCCTACATCTGAGAGAGGGCTATATCCAATATATACAAAGAACTCAAGAAGTTGGACTCCAGAGAAACAAAAACCCTATTTAAAAAATATGGAGGTACAGAGCTAAACAAATGATTCTCAACTGAGGAATACCAAATGGCTGAGAAGCACCTAAAGAAATGTTCAACATCCTTAATCATCAGGGAAACGCAAATCAAACAATCCTGAGAGTTCACCTCACTCCAGTCAGAATGGCTAAGATCAAAAACTCAGGTGGCAGCAGATGCTGGAGAGGATGTGGGGAAAGAGGAACACTCCTCCATTGCTGGTGGGATTGCAAGCTTGTACAACCACTCTGGAAATCAGTCTGGTAGTTGCTCAGAAAATTGGACATAGTACTATCTGAGGGCGAGCAATACCACTCCTGGGCATATACCCAGAAGAAGCTACAACATGTAATAAGGACACATGCTCCACTATGTTCATAACAGCCTTACTTATAATAGCCAGAAACAACTCAGATAACCTTTAACAGATGAATGGATACAGAAAAGTTGAAAGTTGGTACATTTACACAGTGGAGTTCTACTCAGCTATTAAAAACAATGACTTCATGGAAATTTTAGGCAAATGGATGGCACTAGAAAATATGAACCTGAGTGAGGTAACCCAGTCACAAAAGAACACACTTGATATACATTCACTGATAAATGGATATTAGACCAAATTTTGGAACACCCAAGATACAATTCACAGACCACATGAAGCTCAAGAAGAAGGAAGACCACAGTGAGATACTTTGATCCTTCTTAGAAGGGGGGATCATAATACCCATGGGAGGAGTTATGGAGACAAAATTTGGAGCAAAAACTGAAGGAAAGGTTATCCAATTACTGTCCCACCTGGGGATCCATCCCATATACAGCTACCAAACCCAGACACTATTGTGGATGCCAGCAATTGTTTGCTGATCAGAGCCTGATATAGCTTTCTCCTTTGAGAGGCTCTGTCAGTGCCTGACAAATACAGAAGTGGATGCTCACAGCCATCCATTGGACTGAGCACAGGGTCCCCAATGGAGGAGCTAGAGAAAGGACCCAAAGAGCTGAAGGGATTTGCAGCCCCATAGGAGGAACAACAATATAAGCCAACCAGTACCCTCAGAGCTCCCAGTGACTAAACCACCAACCAAAAAGTAAACAAAGTTTCACCTGCATATGTAACAGAGGATGGCCTTGTGGGCCATCAATGAGAGGAGAGGGCCCTTGGCCTTCTGATGGCTTGATGACCCAGTGTATGGGAATGCCATGACAGGGAAGTGGGAGTGGGTGGGTTAGTGAGCAGGGGGAGGGGGGCTGGGATGGGGGAGGGTTTCAGAGGAGAAATGAGGGAAAGGGATAAAATTTGAAATGTAAATATAGAAAACATCTAATAAAAAAGTAAAAAAGTAATTGTCTATATCATAAAGGATAACTAGTACACATTACCAGAAATATTCATTCTTAATTTCTAGAAGAGATCATTCTAGTACTACCACCTACCAAACATGCATATATTCACAATACGCATGCATATTCACATGGATTTGTGAGTGGATAAGTGGAAAGCGTATTCTCGAAATTATTTTTTTTCTAGCCCAAATGTTCTC
Organism: Mus pahari; assembly: GCF_900095145.1. Lineage (NCBI taxonomy): Eukaryota > Metazoa > Chordata > Mammalia > Rodentia > Muridae > Mus > Mus pahari. The sequence goes on from NC_034602.1 coordinate 70,734,134, forward strand.
CTTTAGATAATATTTACTATATCTAAGTAATTTTCTTCTTATTAGTGTTGTGATTACATATAAAGCAAGATATACCAAGAGTCATATGCTGGAAGTTTGATCACCATTGTAACAATATTTGAAAATAGTTGAGCTACTCAGATGTAGTTAGATCATTAATATCAAGCTTCACAAACAGCTTTAGTGGGACCCTGAATTCATTCTTTTGGGAAGGCTGTCATGAAAATTACAACAGCAGCCCTGCCTTACCCTGACGCCTGTACTTTGGGCTCTCTTTTCTGCAGGTGCCACATTGGGATAGAATCCCCAAGGGGGCTTTCATTTAAATAAAACTGATGTTGACATCAGGGAGTCAAACTTCCAGAATGTTGAGATTAAAAAAAATATATTCTTTTCTTTCTATAATGCTCAGCCTCAAGCATTTCTTTTCTTATTAGATATTTTATTTATTGACATTTCGAATGTTATCCCCTTTTCCAGTTTCCCCTCCAGAAACCCTCTATCCCATCCTCCCTTCTCCTGCTTCATTACAAGCAATCAACTAAAGTAATGAGGGTCACTGAAATTTAAAAACTACTATAATTTCAACACATCGTAAAATCATTGCATCAAAAAGTTAGGAGTCAATTTTACTTTTAAAAAGGATTATAAAAACCCATTCTATTATAATAGTACAAAAATTCTGCTGTTAGAATAGAATATACTAATTCTCATAGATATAAGCTATTACTTGAGACAATAAATTTGAATTTTGTTACACAGTATATCCTTAAAAAGAAGACACTTTCTCAAACATTTAGTGTTCCCATGACTGAAAGTTTATATCAACAGAAACATTCTTGTTGCAACACATACAGAGGTAGTCATGGGAGCTAGAAAGTTTGCCATCAATGCACAATGACAATGTGGCCTGAGGGACCTTGCCATAACACATAAACAAATGCATAAAGGTTGATTGTTGCCTAACTTCAGCTGGCTTCTCTGCTTACCATAAATACTCCTAAGGGTGATGTCTTGAAGTCCCTTCTTACAGTTACTAACACAGAGAGACACTTTTGCTTTGCCAGTTTGTGTGTGTGTGTGTGTGTGTGTGTGTGTGTGTGTGTGTGTGTGTG
>NC_034602.1:70736188-70740158 GCF_900095145.1 Mus pahari
CCAGAGCTCGTGTCTCTAGCTGCATATGTAGCAGAAGATGGCCTAGTCGGCCATCATTGGGAAGAGAGGCCCCTTGGTCTTGCAAACTTTATATGCCCCGTACAGGGGAACGCCAGGGCCAAGAATTGGGAGTGGGTGGGAAGAGGAGCAGGGTGGGGGGAGGATATAGGAGACATCCGGGATAGCATTTGAAATGTAAATGAAGAAAATATCTAATAAAATAAGTTAAAAAAAAAAAAAGAATTAACCAGAGTTACATTTTGTTTCTTTCTATACAGAATCATGCTTGGTGCAGAGGTTCTAAAAAAAAAAAAAAAAAGAAAGACAAGAAAAGAAAAGAAAAAGAAAGGAAGAAACACACCTTTAATCCCAGCATTCGGGAGGCAGAGGCAGGCAGATTTCTGAGTTCGAGCCCAGCCTGGTCTACAGAGTGAGTTCCAGGACAGCCTGGGCTATACAGAGAAATCCTGTCTCGAAAAAAACAAAACAAAACAACAACAACAACAAAAAGCAGAGATTAATGTTTTTAAGTCATTTAACAGAGGAACAAAACACATTAAAATTGTGTAAAGATAGAAAACATCCTAAAATTGAATGATTCCTTTTCATATAATGTTTATAGATTATACTTCAAGATAAGAAAAAATTGCAAGACAAGAAAATATGAAGAACGTAATACAAATGAATAAAGATTAATAAATTTATTTTAGCCATGTTTTGCCACATGTAGACATGTAGGTTCATGACAAAACAGCTAAGTAACACTCCCAGTTAAATCTGTGACACACAACATTTCAGAAGCACTGATCTAGAGCAGCTGATTAGAATAATGTCCCTGCCGGCTTAAAATCATTTTACATGTAAAAACTACAGAAAGTAGTACTATATGAGGCTAGCATAAGTAGACAAATGTAAACCAATGAAATAAAGTTGGCATTGTAGGAACAAGTTTAATCATTTCTGGTCAATTAACTTTTTAACAAAGTAAACTGGGAAATTATTTTCCAGTAAATTGTGATATGAACATTAAATAGATACAGACAAAAATAGTGATGCATTTCCACCTTCATCTATATATAAATGAGATATGTTTTATGCATCCTAGAATGATCACAAAAACTAGTAGATAAAACAAGTACTGATAAAGATTTGCAGAGAGCGAACTTCAGTTACACTCATAATATAATTTAAAACTCACATAGAAAAACTAATTGTTAGTTTAGCAAAACAGTAAATGTTAATTTTGTAAGCCACAGAATCTGTTCCTAGATATATGTTCAAAATTTGAATATATGTAAGAGCATATAAAAATAACATGAACAGTCATAGTAGTACTAATATAAAAACCTCATAATGGAAACAATCTGCAGTCCATCAGTTAATGAATCAAGAAATAAAGCATATTGTTTCAATTATATATAATAAAATGCATGCATACATAAAGAGACATATTGATGCAATCCATACTATACAAAAACATTAAAACAACACACTAAGTGAAAAAAAATCAGAGGTCAAAATCCAAATAGTATCTTATTTTATTTCTGTTAATTATCCAAAATAAATAAATTTATATGAAATGAAGAAGTGTTTAGCAAGAACTGGAGAGGGGTGAGAAGTAGTGTCTAGCAATGCTAACAAGTGTAGTATTTCATTAAGGCTAAGGAAAGTAGTGTGAATGTCATACTGATAGATGAAAAATATCACATATATACATACAATATTTTATTACTATAACTTTAAAATAATTATACATTAAATTATATCTAAGATATAAAATCACTAACAGTTGAAGTTTAAATATATTGAGGTATAAAAAGAAAAATCACTCTTGTATGATAAGAATGGAGAAAAGGTATAAGCTTTTCATGGGTTAATATTGTAACCAGTGTTACATGCAAACAACTAGTCCAAATTGTCAGAAGATACAAGATGCAATTTGCTAACAGAAGCAGATGACACCAGATACAAAATTGACTTGTAAGAAAATTGACTTCTGGGCTGGAGAGATGGCTCAGTGGTTAAGAATACTGACTGTTCTTCCAAAGGTCCTGATTTCAAATCCCAGCAACCCCATGGTGGCTCACAAGCATCCATAATGAGATCTGACTCCATCTTCTGGTATGTCTGAAGACAGCTACAGTGTACTTACATATAACAATAAATAAATCTTGAAAGAAAGAAAGAGAAAGAAAGAAAGAAAGAAAGAAAGAAAGAAAGAAAGAAAGAAAGAAAGAAAGAAAGAAAGAAAGAAAATTGGCTTCAAAATGTTTCCAAACAATAAGATGAATCATAGTTCTCTAGAGAGAAAGAACTGACAGAATATATGTGTATGTTATACATTATACATGTACATCACATACATATACATAGGCAAATATTACCTGTCTAGTTAAAATGCAAATGTCAACCTCTACTGTTTTCTCTTTCCTTCCTTTCCATTTTCTGTTTTCTCCTTTTATCTTTATTTACTTTTTTTCATTTTTTTAAAATTGGATATTTTCTTTATTTATATTTCAAATGTTATCCCCTTTCCTGGTTTCCCCTCTGTAAAACACCCTCCCCCTATTCTCTCCTCCTTCCCCCTGCTCACCAACCCACCCACTCCTGCTTCCTGGCCCTGGCATTCCCCCACATTGGGGCATAGAGCAAAGGGCCTCTCCTCCCATTGATGACAGACCAGGCCATCCTCTGCTACATATGCAGCTGGAGCCATGAGTCCCACTATGTGTGCTCTTTGGTTGGTGGTTTAGTCCCTGGGAGTTCTGGGGGTACTGGCTAATTCATATTGTTGTTCCTCCTATGGGGCTGTAAACCCCTTCAGCTCCTTGGGTCCTTTCTCTAGCTCCTTCATTGGAGACCCCATGCTCAGTCCAATTTACTTTTTAGCATCATTAAGTTGCTACCTTGCACTTTCTGTCCAAATGCAAGAGCTCATTTATTGTGACAGACACACAAGGTGATGAGCTTGTTCTTCATCTACCTTGAACTTGAAACACCATGAAAATAAATTCAGCACCAATAACACAAAGAGATTAAGGAAATCCCTAAACATTTAGATGTAAAACAGAACATTCTCAACAGAGTACCTCAGAGGACATTAAAGTGTATTTTGAACTAGATAAAATGTAGGATACACTATATCAAAATCTTCACAAAATTGCAGGAGAAACTTCCTAAAATGCAAGAAAGTAATCTTAAAGAAGTGTCAATGAGGAAGATGTAGCCCTAACTGGACATCTCTTGTCACCAAAGGAAGCTTCCAGTCTAGGACTCAGTTACATTCAATTGAGGTATTGGCCAAAAGGATATCATGGAAATCTACAAACAAACCAGCCTTCTGCCAACACAATAGATTATTACCTACAAACTTACAGCAACAGCTTGTTACCAGAAACAACACTCACACAACTCACTGAACGTGGAGAGATCAGGCTAATGCCTTCATAGACCCTTCACCTCCATGTTCTAGTGTCTTCATTATGGAAAAGTACTCTGCAAGCTATATCTCCCCTCAAAATGTATGTACCAACTGACCCGAAAAAGTCTTGCATCACCAATCTGTTTTGCCTACAAAATATGCTAACGAAATGGTGGTACAAGCATTGGGAGAAAAAACAGTTAATGTCTGATTTGACTAAAGGTCTACTCCACAAAATGGACAAAATGGAACCCATGCCTAATGTTTCTTGATTGACCAAGAATCAGTGACTAGATAGCCCAGTCTAATACAACTAGACTAAAAAAAGTAACAATAAAATGACCTCCAATTATATTCTGGTATGCCTTAATCAGCAATCATCAATGCCTTCTCTCGGGACTTTCTCCTTCTGTGGGTTTGCCTTGTTCAATTTTGATGTGATAGCTTTTATTTTATCTTTCTGTGGGTTATTTTGTTATATATTTGAAAAAATGAGGAATTATGAGAGAGAGAGAGAGAGAGAGAGAGAGAGAGAGAGAGAGAGAGAGA
>NC_034602.1:70740198-70744015 GCF_900095145.1 Mus pahari
AGGAGGAGGAGGAGGAGGAGGAGGAGGAGGAGGAGGAGGGAAGGGGAACCTTAGATGACATAGAGTTCCCTGTAGTAGAAAGACAGGGCATCTAGTGAAGGGATTGGGTTGCCATCCCACAGTCAAAAACTCTGTCCCAGAATTGTTCCTGTCTAAAAGAACTGCAGGAACAAAAATGGAGAAAAGCCTGAGGGAAAGGAGTTTCAGTGACAGGCCCAACTTGGGATCCAGCTCAAAGGGAGCCTCCAAGGCTTGACACTATTACTGAGACTATGGTGTGCTTACAAACTGGCCTAACATGACTGCTCTCCGAAAGGCCCAACAAGCAGCTGAAAGAGTCAGGTGCAGATACTTACACCCAACCAATGGACAGAAGCTACTGGCCCCTGTGGTTGAATTAGGGGAAAGCTGGAAGGACCTGAGGAGGAGGGTGACCCCATAGGAAGACCAGCAGTCTCAACAAACCTGGACCCCTGAGATCTCTCAGACACTGAGCCACCAACCAGGCAGCATACACCAGCTGATATGAGACCCCCAACACATATACGGCAGAGGACTGCTGGGTCTGGTCTCAGTGAGAGAAGATGCGCCTAACCCTAGAAATAATTGAGGACCCAGGGAGTAGGCAGGTCTAGTGGGGTGGGTGTGGACATCCTCTTGGAGACAGGTGGGGGGCATGGTATGGAATGAGGATCAGTCAGAGGGAGATCTGGAGGTGGATAATGACTGGACTATAAAAAAGATTTAATAATGATAATAATAATAGTAATAAAATTATTTTAAAAGAGAAAAGGGAAGGAAGAGACAGAAAGAGAAAAGGAAAGGGAATGGAAGAGAAGGGAAGAGGAAATAAGGGAAGGGAAGGAAACAAAAGGAAATCAGGCAAAACAAAATTCAAAGAGAGGGGGAGAGGCAGAACTGGAGGAGTGCTTCATCCTGATAAAGGCAAAGATTTCTCACAGACTGCTGATCTATTGCAGGCAGGGGTGAAAGCAAGAGATTAATAGTACTTTGTCATCTGACCATCTCTATTCATATGCTACTACAAATCTCATTTAGCATATATAGAGGCTATTATGCATAATGTAAAATATTGATGAAACAGCATGTTTTTGACTAATAATTATTAATACTTTTGTCGCTATTTTCACAAGAGGAAATGCAGTGAAATCACTTTCTTAGGCAATTCTGTTCTTTGATTTTGTTTTGTTCTCAGCTTTCAACTTAAAAAAGGAAGAAAAACATTCTTTTCACACTCTAATATTCTACATGAAAATACTGTTTATACGGTAATTATTATAAAGCAATAACCATCATTCATAAGCCATATTTTATTAATATATGAAGTTCTCTGGGAAGGATGCTACATGTGTAAGCAATACTCACTTAGTTCACTGTGGCTGTGTTTACCACATGAGACACAAAGTTCATACTGCCCTTTGCATAACGAATTTTCTTACTGAAAGCTGCCCCATTCATTTCACCAACCACACTAGTAGAGATTGTCTAAAAGAAAACCCATTTGAAGGGATGAAAATGTAAGAGAATTACACATCCCATTACCATTATTTTCTAGTATTGTTTGACTAAACTCCGATGTCACTTGCCAATTATTTCACTTCCTTTCTTCTTCTTAAGACTCATTCTACAGAGAAAAATCTCAAAATTTTTAGTTGAGACTTTAGAAGTTGTCTAACATCACAGAAATGATTAATCACAAAGTTTTCTCTCCCTTCTTGATAAAAACTTGAGAGATTATTTTTTTTCTGTATATTTGCAATTTAAATAAAACATCAACAGTTGACACAGTAGCACTGTGATGATTATTTTTGTTTAATCTCAATTAATTTATGGGTTCCAAATAAATGCAGATGATAATAATTTTATCAAAAAACCCCAGAAACTTCAGATGATACTAGCTCCACAGATATATTCATGGCATAAAAACTGCCCTGAATCTCACAATCTCTCCTCATTGTTTCTGTAAATAAAGAAGCAAGGCTGTAATATAAGCACTAGGGAAACATGTAATAAAACTTAAGTAAGCAATATATTAAAAAGGAAACTGCCTTTAGAGATAACGGATGTGCTCTCCTCTCTATGCATGAATGCAACCTCATTAACACTAATGGAAGTCACATACAAGCATCAAGAAAATACACCTGGTGTAACAGATTTCCAGAATGGCGAATGGCAGCTGATCTATTCCTAGCTGAGTACAAAAGTACCCTGAAGTCTGGAAGGAGAATTTAAACAAAGAATTTAAAGTAGCAAGAACACGTCAACCCTTTGTCAGGTCCCTTCCCTCTTCAGACTTATAGTCATGACTTATAGTCATCTCCATGTGTCTGTGGCCCTTGATTGAAAGTATTTTAGGAGACTTCTTTCAAAGTAATTAACTAAGCCAGTAAGCACCATAACAACCACATCAGAAATTTGGGGCTCAATAAAGTTTAGCCGCTTTCACAATATCACTTGGATATTTCTGCATGGAAATTTTTCTTGATATTGGCTATCAATAAATGCTTTTGTTCTCAGGGAATCTTTGTTGTTGCTGAATTCAAAGGCTCCCGATTGCAGATTTCCTGTTGGTATTTTTGGTATCTTAGGATAACCGTTTAAAAATTTGTGATACTTAAATTTTTGTAGAAGTCACATGATGACAGAATTTAATGGGAATCTAATTAAGTAAATAATAATATAATTTATTCTAAATATCCAAGTGTCACATTAAAAATTTTGTTGAGAACCTGGACAATTTTATTAGCTTTTCACTTAAAAATATCTTTGGTGACATCCTTAAGAGATACAAGGACTTTGATCACCATCAGCTCTGGTGTTCAGAAAAGCTATGAAATAGGCTCTGTCCTTCTGGTGGGTTTTGAATCACATGACAACTCTTCTGGTTTCTTTACAAAGGAGAGCATCAGGTTTTCTTTAAGCAATCAATTACTATGTTTAAATGCACTGATATTTTAGGAGTTTTCTGTACTTGTTTATTTGCCTTTTTTTTCTACTAGTGTTAAATCCCAAAAGATTCTCATTCATAATCACCCCTCTCCTTATCTTTTCTCCCTATTGTTTCTCTTTTGCTTTCTTCTCTAAGTAAAAGAGAAAAAAGAAAGAAAAAAAAACCTTCTCATTGCTCCTTCCTATCTAACAATATCAATCAAACTAGCAGATTCTGCTGAATTTGTCAAGTCACTTAAGACAATAACTAATAACTAAATAACTTAGTGAGTATTAATATAACATTTTAGTTTTCATAGTTATCAAATATATATTTAAATAAATTTATATATATATATATATATATATATATATATATATATATATTCCTGAAGCATTTAGAGAAAATTGAGACTCATATATTTTAAAATCCAAAGTTGGACTGTGAAGTGAAAAAGACAGATTCTGACTGACCAAATTTCCTTGACTATTGTGCTGATCACTAGAGTCACCAAATTAGGAAACCCGCTATGCTATAAATGCCACAACAGTGAATATTACAAACCATAAGACATATGCACTATGAAATATCTACTCACTTTTTTATTATTATTATTTTCTTTATTTACATTTCAAATGCTATGCGGAAAGTTCTCTATACGCATCCACCCCTGCAGCCCTACCCACCCACTCCCACTACTTGACCCTGGCCTTTCCTTGTGCTGGGTCATATAAGGTTTAAAGACCAAGGGGCCTCTCTTCCCAATGATGGCCAATTAGACCATCTTCTGCTACATATGCAGCTAGAGACATGAGCTCAGGGGGTACTGGTTAGTTCATATTGTTGTTCCACCTACAGGGTTGCAGC
>NC_034602.1:70745565-70785477 GCF_900095145.1 Mus pahari
ATCAAGTGACCATAGGTGTGTGGATTCATTTCTGGATCTTCAATTGTATTCCATTGATCTACATGTCTGTACATGTCTGTCGCTGACCAGTACCATGCAGTTTTTATCACAATTGCTCTGTAGTACAGCTTAAGGTCAGGCATGGTGATTCCACCAGAGGTTCTTTCTTCTCACTTTTAAAAGACTATCAAGGATGGTCAGATGGTTCCATGCTTCTAAAAATATCTGGCAATGTTAGAGTGATATATTAAGACTATGACATATTATAATTGCATGTATACTATTCCCTTTTTCCTTTTTTAATTAATTAATTAATTAATTAATACTCCATGTTTTACTCCCCCTCCCATCCACCCTCCTACTGCTCCACATCCCACACCTCCTCCCCACTCCCCTGTCTTTACAAGGAAGTCTAAAACTCACATGCCAACTGACTTCTAAACTCCCTGGGACCTCCAGTCTCTTGAGGGATATGTGCATCAACACTTAATGAACACAGACCCAGAAGTTCTCTACTGTATATGTGTTGGAGGCCTCATATCAGCTGGTGTATGCTGCCTATTTGGTAGTCCAGTGTTTGAGAGATCTCAGACATCCATATTAATTGAGATTGCTGGTTCTCCTACTGGGTCGCCCTTCTCCTCAGCTTCCTTCAAGAAGTATTGCCAAGAAGTCTTCCCCTTCATAAGATTGATTAACTTTAATTTGAACATATTTTTAAAGATATTAATGACTACTTATTTCCTTTTCTTATTTGATAGGACTGCAAGTGTGTCTACACTATTATTCTAAGGAAGTATTTATCTTTGTGTGTGGGAGAATATGTTCCATTTTCTGATTGTTTATTCATCTGACAGTTGAGTTGCTTCGATGTTTTAGCTGTTATGAACAATGGTGATTTTAAAAATAGATGCATAAATATCCATCCCTTCAAGATTCTACTTTTATTTCTTTGAGTATATAAGCAGATATCGAATTGCTGAATCCTGTGGTAATTCTATTTTTTATTAGATGTTTTCTTCATTTACATTTCAAATGTTCAAACCTTTCCTAGTTTCCTCTCTGAAAGTCCCCTATACCCTCCCCCCTCCCCCTACTCCCCAACCTGCCCACTCCTGCTTCCTAGTCCCGACATTCCCCTGTAATGGGGCATATAATCTTCACAAGACCAAGGGCCTCTCCTCCCATTGATGGCCGACTAGGCCATCCTCTGCCACATATGCAGCTAGAGACACAAGCTCTGGGGGATTGGGGCGGTACTGGTTAGTTCATATTGTTGTTCCTCCTATAGGACTGCAGATTCCTTCAGCTCCTCGGGTACTTTCTCTAGCTCCTTCATTGGGGACTCTGGGTTCCATCCAATAAATGACTGTGAGCATCCACTTCTGTATTTGCCAGGCATTGGCATAGCCTCACAGGAGACAGCTATATCAGAGTCCAGACAGCAACATATTGCTGGCATATGTAATAGTGTCTGGATTTGCTGGTTGTTTATGGGATGGATCCCTATATGGGACAGTCTCTTGATGGTCCTTCTTTCAGTCTCAGCTCCGAATTTTGTCTCTGTAACTCCTTCCGTAGGTATTTTGTCCCCTTCTAAGAAGGATCGAAGTAGCCATACTTTGGTCTTCCTTCTTCTTGAGTTTCATGAGTTTTGCAAATTGTATCTTGGTTATTTTAACTTTCTGGTCTAATATCCACTTATCAGTGAGTGCATATCATGAGGTAACACAATCACAAAAGGGAAGTATCTATCTTTAATGCTAAGATATGTTTCTTGGAGATAACAGATAGATAGATTTTATTTCTTGTTCCATTCAGCCAGTCTGTCTGTTTTGACTGGACAAATGAATAATTTTTATTTTTTTAAATGTGCTTTTGAGGAACGAAGATCTGATGCATCTTTTATTCATGAAAAATTGAAAATAAGCCTTTAAATCCAAGCTTTCCTAGCCCTCATGCATTGTCTTCTCCATTTCTCTCAATTACATCAGATAATTTTTCTTCAGAAAATGACTGAACAGACAAAAATATCAAAGTAAACTGGTCCTAAATACTACAAATTGTTTCTTACTACATTTGCATTATTGGTGAAAGTTTGAATAACTTTTTTGTAAGGTGAGCCTAGTAAGACACATTTATAATCCTACTTCTTGAAAAAGTTCAAAGTTCAATGCCAACATAAGTTACATAATGAGTTAAATGTTAACCTATGTTACAAATGAAGATCCCAAACAAACAAACAAAATGCTATTTTGAACTTCACTCCATAACAGCAAAACAGGGCTAAATTATAAGGATATTATACCTGTTATATATTTTGAATAAAATAAACTTTCAACATTTGATTGTTATAACTATTAACAGTAGTCTAGTCAGTACAATGTAACTAGCAAGAACTGCCTTATAACCTCACATTTATATGCGCAATTTACTGAAATTTGCTTTTTAGGCTGAGAACAATACCTGCTAATTGATGGGCATTAAGTTAATTAGGGAACACAAAGCACTAATTGCAGAGAACAGAAGACTCACTAACACACATGTCTCATGTATTAGCAAGTGGCTGAGATAGCATCTATCACAGTAGATGAGCTCAGCCAGCACAGCTCTCAGTGGTTTTCTGCAGAAGCTCATTTTGTGGAATGAGCATGTGCCCTTGGATGCTTAGACGTGTTCGTCTAACAACAAAGCAGATTTTTCTCTTTCTTCTTGCTTCAGTTTTAAAATTTTTTATTACATGCCTTTTATTGACATCTGTGTGCACGTGCGCGTGTGCGGGTGCTACAAATCCCATAGTACACGTGTGGAGATCAGAGAGATCACTTGTGGAAGTCATTTCTCTCCAGCTCTCCTGTAAGTACCAGGGACTGACTTCAGGTCATCCGACATGGTGGCAAGTGATTTCCCTCACTGTGCAATCTCTTTCGCCCCTCTACTTTCTTCCTCATTTCCAAACCTTTAAAATTCACTAAATATTGAAAAAGGAAGAAATACAACAGTTTACTGGCTTTTCCCTCAACATGACCTTTTGTTCTCATTTTTTTTTATCCATTATTTCAACCACTTTACTGTGTTTTCAGTTTCAAAGCTCATTTGCCTGAGAATACAAAGATGTGAAGATGAGACTAAAATTATAACATTATTTGTGGTAAAAGGGAGAAGAGTTATTTTGCATTTAATTTTAATAAGAAAAAGTTCTAAATCATCTAACAAGGAGATCAACAAAGTTTAGTTAGCTCTAGGAAAACTGGTGATGTCTTCCACACCCTTAGGAAGTCCATAAACATTCAGCCAATAATTGCAGGAAAATATATTTTAAAAATATTTTCAATCATACATGTAATGTAACTTGTCAGAATCAAAACAGAGCATCAAATGCATACAAATTAAACTTGCGAAGCATACATTTGTGAGTTTATCCCAAATGTATTATCAAAGAAAAGGATGTGATATTAATAACAGATAAAAATATAAATAATCTGATATGGTATTGGGTGAGGGAAAAAGACAGAAGCCCTGAGGGCCAGCAGAAAGAAAGGAAACTGGCAACCTCAAGAAATAGGAGGTTGGGGTGGGGGGCTCCAGAAGGCACCTGAGACCTGGGAGTTGAGAGACTCTAGATACTTAAAGGGAGGGACCTTTCATGAAATGCCTGAGGAGAGGAAACTTAAGAGCCCACCTCCAGCAGGAAGACAGGGCACCAAGTGAGGGATAGGGTTGCCATCCCACAGTCAAAACTCTGACCCATAATTGCTCCTGCCTGAAAGAATTACAAGGATAGAAACAGAAAGGAGCCTGTGGGAAAGAAAGTCCAGTGACAGGCACAAAGTGGGACCCAGCTCAAGGGTAGGTTCCAAGGCCTGACACTATTACTGAGGCTATGGAGCACTCACAAAAAGGGACCTAGCATGACTGCCCTCTGAAAGACCCAACAAGCAGCTGAAAGAGTCAGATGCAGATATTTGAACCCAACCAATGGACAGAAGCAGCTGACCCCTGTTGTTGAATTAGGGAAATCTGGAAGAAGCTAAAGAGATAGGCAATCCTGTAGGAGGACCAGCAGTCTCAATTAATCTGAATCCCCGAGATCTCTCAAACACTGAACCACCAAACAGTCAGCATACAGCAGCTGGTATGAGGCCCTCAGCACACATACAGTAGAGGGCTTCCGTGTCTGTGTTCATTTAGAGTTGCTGCACCTAACCCTCAAGAGACTGGAGACCCCTCAAGAGACTGGAGTTTAGAGGTCAAGTGGGGTGGGAGGTGGGGACTTCCTCCTGGAGACAGGGGAGTGGGGAGGAGGTATGAGATGTGGAACAGTCAGAGGGTGGATGGGGGGGAATAAAATATGGAGTCTAAAAAAATTAATTAATTTAAAAAAGAGTTAAATAAAAAAAGAAAACTAAAAAAGAAAAGAAGAGAAAAGAAAGTTGTAACAACCCCATATTTCTTTCCGCTACTGTCCAATGTTTTCTTCTTGTACAGTTATATCTGTTACTCCACACACAAAGAACACTAGCTCTTTTTCCTATTGAGCAATAGATGACATGTTTCCATGTCTTCTTTTTCAAATACATTCCTCAAGCCCATGCATACCAGTCTTTGATAGTTTGATGGAGCCCTAGCTTTGTCTTAGAGAATTCACTTTAGGTCTACTATAAACCCACCATTTACTATGCCTCTTTTCAGGACTTAATAGCTAAAACCTAAATTTGGTGGATAAATGCAATTTTTTATTAAAAAACACAGTGAGAAAAATAAACTAAAAAAAAAGAGTAAAGATAGACTGTAGTAATTGGAACATAATAAAGCTCAAAACACAAAGAGAATGGAGCTACATTAAAATAAGTATAATTTAAAAGTCAAATTTAAATGCAAGCAGAAAGCACATGAAATCGTGTTTCTTTTAGCCATCAGGAACAGACAATATTATTTGCCACAAAGCTCTTAAGTTTCAGTAATGAAATAATGTAATGTTTAAAATATGGAGAAAACCACTGTAAAAGCTAAGTACTGTTACTATGGCAACAGAAACCCTTCAACTAGTCTTAGGCACTAAGAAAAGTGGAAATGAAGTCTTGCTCCATGGGAAATATTACAGAAGGCTATGCAACAAATTTGTAAGACTTTGACTTAATAAATAGCCAAGTAATATTTAAAAAGCATACTCTGATATTAAATTATGTTCTATGTGTCAGAAAATAAACCCAAACGAAAATTTAAAAACCGTAAATATAACATATCAAAACTCTAAAGATGACATGTTGTCTCAGGATGAATATGCCATATTTTTACTCCATTCCATTGATTTCATTTTCTTTCCCTCAATGTGCCTTTTTCATTCTGGAATGTGCCAGAACTGCTGATAGATATGCTGGATAAACTAATGTAGAAGAGACACAATTACTCTTATATTCAGAAAAAAAAAGGAAAGAGGTAACTAAAATGATAATCATACATAGAAATGTTCATAAGATGTTTGAATATACTATGCCTACTGTCAGAGGCAAGGTATAGGTGGATATAGAAAACAACTATTGGCGTATAAAGGACGTGTGATGAATTCTAGAAATTGTAAGAAGTAACTAATAATAGAGATAATTGAGACCTAAACATACAAAATATTACACAAAAATTAAGGCTTTCTCTTCTAGCCTTATTGTTGAAATACTAATAAAAGAAATTAAATATATTCATGTCAACTGAAATTTAATTTGTGATTTTCTGGCTTAACTATGTATTGGGAATGAACATCAAAAAATCTTGAAACAAAAGGCTTTTATGTCAGTCAATGCTCACTGGCTGGTTCTAGCTCAGTTCTGTCTGCATAGCCATTTTCTTACTCTTGAAACAGTCCTGTTCTCTTATCAGGCTAAAGGAACAGTTTAGGCATTGAACGCTACTTAAAATCTATTTACAGAAGAGAAAGCATCAAGAAGTTCAATGTTGAAGGCTTCCAGGTTTGAATCAAGCTCTGTTAACTCCTAAAATCACAGGGCCAAAACTGATCAATTAGTCAAAATATGTGTTCAACTAATGAGATAGACGGTAAGTGACATGGAATGACACAGGAGGGAGCAGGAAGGGGCTCACAGCACTATCTTGCATGGAAAAGAGTCATCCAAAAGGTGGTTTCATTTATCACAGAAATGTCTAACTTGCCCTCCCTTGAATTTGCTTTTGTATCTCATATACATAAATAACCTAATATACCACAATCATATAATTCTTAAGGTTGACTGTTTTTACTTTGACCACAGAAGACAAGCAGTGCTCTCATCATAAATGAAACATACAGAGGAGGTGCTCAAGGATGACAACTTCAAGTAATACTTTGAAGGCACATTGCAACTTCATAAAATATGCACTCCCCAATAAAAATGGAAAGCAAATTAATAACCATCTCAGCTGGTATGTTTGAAACCCCTTATTTGGCATTGACATATATTAATTGCTTTATTTGACCCTCTGTCATCAAATAATTTCATGTTTAAGATTTGATGATCGGAATATTAAGGTTAACACTGGCTACTTGTGCCCATCTATATCAGAAATCTACACAGCCCAATGTTGTGGGAATAAGTATTAAAACTTAACCAACCACTTCCTTATAACATAACTATAATTATTTCATGGGCATAACAAAATATAACAGCCACGCCTTTACAATGAGTCACATTCTATTTTAAAATTTATTGTTTAGATTCATTAGAGTTGGGTAAACATAGTTTTCATTTATAATGCCAACTGAAGGGTCCATTTCTAAGCCCATGATCACTTATTCCTCATTTCTGAAAATGAATCTTTCCCATGCTCTAATTCCTGGGAATTTCTTTATTCTATATTCATACTCCAGTTTAAGCAAGTCAAGAATGCCAGTGTTCCATGAAAACCATCTTGGTTGGCAGAGCTGTAGAGTGTACTTGGTGGGCCAACGATGCCACAGAAGCATGAGAACCTGAGTTCAGATCCTCAGGCTCACATAAGGAAGCTCACAGACTAGCAAGCGCATGCAACCTCAGCACTGTGGGAAAGAAGGCAAGCAGATCCCTGCCCGGTAGGTACTAACTTCTGGCAAGCTGCTTTATCCAAATCAGTGTGGTCTGAGTTCATCAGCTATCAAATAAGTTGGATACTTAGATGCCAGTAGATTGCATAATGCCCACGTCTATGCAAGTGGCTTGGGTGAAGCTCAGTGGACTACAAAGCCAAAACAAAGTGAAATACAAGTGCATGACAATGGGATGGGAGTTGGTGGAAGCAAGCAGGTTGGGGATGTGAGTATATAAGAGGGAAAAGGGTACACAGTCATATAGGAATATAGGTGACATCAACCTTTAATTCCACATCTGTATACATGAACATATGAATGCACACAGAAACTTGCAAGCACACACATATACACCACATCCATACAAAATATCTTGACTTTATTAACAAATAGAATTTCTTGTAGCTATCATCCCATTATCATTAGTTAATATGACTATTGCCGTTTTTAAATGAACTGTGATCTGTTTTCAGCACCTAACCAGGTGTGCTACATACACACTAAGCAGTCAAAGACATAAATATTAGATTCTTCTGAACAATCAGAAAATCTCTCTCTTTTTTCCAGAAGTGACTAGCAATCTGTATGACATCTTCCTTCTTTTTAAATTTATATTAATGTCTTTTTTATTTTTAAAAAATTTATTCTAGTCTCATATATTACATCTCAACTGTAGTTTTCCCTCCCTCCCTTCCCCAATGTCTCTCCTCCCACCTTCCCTCTCCCCTATCCAATAACCCTTTGACTCTCCACCAAGAGAAGCAGGCCTCCCAGAGACATCAACCAAACTCAGGGTAACAAACTACAGGAAGACCAGGCATGTATCTTACATCAAGAATGGATGAAGCAACTTGGAAGGAGGGAAAGGGTCCCAAAAGCAGGTTAAGGAGTCAGACACAGATCCTATTCCCAGTGGGTCAGTCCCTGAGAGCTCCCCTGTGTGGGGTAAGGGTACAGGAGGGGGGCAACATTTGGGATGTAAATCAATAAACAAATATTGAAGAAAAAAGACAAGCTACATAACTGTAAAATGTATTCGTAGGACCTAGATCAGACCCATACATTTCTTTATAGTCATCAGTTCTAAGCACAGTTAGGAGGTGGTAAGATCTTCATTCGTTTTATGAGCACCTTCCTTGACTCTTTTGATCACTCTAAGATCTCTTCCTAGGTAACTCTGTACTAAGAAGCACACCTTGCATGGGATTAGTGCAATGCAAGAGTTGAGGTCAGGCTTCATCACAGCCTTGTGCTTAGTAGATTTGAAGCTATGAGCCATCAAGTCTGTGATTGGTGGAATTACTATCATCTGAGGTTAGCCTGGGTTTGTCACCATTGATTTTCCTATTACCCCCTCTAGGGTTGAACCACTAAGCCTCAGGAAAATCTTCCAGCAAATGGTTTCGTCTTGAAGCCCTCAGATAAGATTGTATCAAATGCAGAGGAAAAGGAAAGGCTCCTGGCAGAGACAGTGACAGAAAGGAGGCTTCTGGAGAATACTAGAGTCCCTGGGAGCTGAAGGCCCTGTGGCTGATGCTCTATCTCATAGATAGTTGAAGCCTTCTAGGGCACAACCAGGGGCCAGATCTACAAAAGATTACATAGTTTGGCTGAGGAGCTTAAACTATTGAAGTTGAGATGTTGTGAAGAGCCGAAGGCAGGAGACAAAAGATTAAGTAGTAGAAGGTCTTAATACCAGAAGGATTCAAGAAAGTAAAGAAGAACTAAAGCCAGGAACCAGACTCCATGCCTCAAAAGCACCTGGCCACTGAGTATTGGCATCTAAGTCTCTGAAACAATCAGCTACCTTGAGTGCCTAGAGCGGTGAATTTTGAAAGCTTGGAGCTTGTAGATGCTTGTAGTTCCTAGGACTTAATTAAAACAAACAAGACAAAACAAAGCAAAACAAAAACTACCTTTAGAAACTGGTTTAGAACATAGAGCCATCAATGCTCAGGAAGCTGACCCTCTTTGTCTGTGATTTGTATGTCAATAGAACAACCCCTGGAGATTCATCTGTAGCATAAAGTATGTAATTACTTGTTTCCCCAAACCATTTAAGGTGACTGAATATCCCTAATTTTTATAGGTACAATTTTTCATGTGTAGAAGATGCTTTAGTAAAAAGGGCACTTAGCAATACCATGTTGAGTCACCTATAGGAGAAAAGTCAGTTATAAAAACATATATCTAAAGTTGAAATAGTTCACAACAAAGAGTGAACAGACAAGAGCATTCTCAAATGGTTAGATTCCCTAACCATAGTAAATCTCCAATATTCTTCAGTAAATATTTGTCATTTAACAATACAGGGCTTCCCTTTATTCCCTTTTGTTGCCTCCTTCAGGAACTGGAGCATGAACACCATTTGTCCATAACGGAAAGAACCATGGGATTAACAAAACATGTCATAGCGAGGTATTCTAGTGTCCCAGTAATTTTTGTGTGCAGATTTTGTGAGCATGACTGTCTACAAATAAACAAGTGAATCACTTTGAGAGAGTAAAATCTAAAGATTGGCTATCAACTGTTACATTACCATGATCTGTAATAGTAGACAGCGTATAATATGTATGTTAACCTGGATTTTCATTAAGCTCCTTCTTTCTGTACATGTACAGCCTCACTGTATTCAGTAGATATCTGTGTGCTGGACCTGCTCTTTTCCTTTCATTGTGATTTTGTACTAACCTGCACATCTGAGGGTAAAAACTGATAAATGTTAAATGATGGAGGAAATCATTACCTTTTAGTATAAATAGAAAAGTTCTAAGGCTAATAGGGGATTAAAAACAGACACCGTTAGTGAGGCAATTTGTTTCTGAAAATCTTCTCATTTTGGCGTGGTCTAAAATACAGTATAAATATTTAATTGTTTATCAAAACTATTCAAGGCAGAGAGGAGGTTTTAGGTTCTTTCTGAAGGCAGGCATTAAAAACATGCTGAATTATCCGATTTAGTTAGAACGCAAAGACTACAGACTTTGAGTTTCCTAGCTAACATAAATTTATAGATATTTGTTTAATAAATTTTTGGTGATACATTCTATTGTTTGTTAATTCCATTTCCACCCAGTTATGCACACACACCTTTGCTCACACATGTGTGCATGCGTGCATGCCTGCGTGTATATGTGTGTGTGTGTGTGTGTGTGTGTGTGTAGTGAAAATTACCCTCTGCTGCCCAGGTACATAAGATGACCTAGCAAAGCTCTTGATACTCCTGCCTCTGTTTCCCTAATGTAGAGATTATAGGTTTGTTTTACACTGTTTTCATATTATGGAATATGTGATTATGATTGGAAAATAGGAAAATCCAAACCAGAGACTATTTTTGTACCACTGTGATGGACAAAACATGCAAACTTGAACCAAGTTAAACAAGTGTAATGATGTTAAGATGATTCTACTTTCTACCCTATCAAACTCATGAAAATTGATAACAAATTGCACTGGGAGTTTCTTTCTCTAATACTAGGAATTATCTAGAAACTCAATTCATTCTATTGGAGAAGTTCAAAAAGTAAATATAGTAAAAGGATTACCAATTTGCCTCCATCTCTTTCTCATATCTTTCCCAGGTTATATTGTAGGAAGATATCACTGGACCCCATTGTCATCAGTAAAATGAACAGATAATTAGTGGCTCAAGAATTTCCAGTTTATACTGAAAACCATACCTAGAAACCATGCGGCCACCATTCTACCATCTAAGATCAATGCTCACAGCTTATTATTAAAAATCAAACCATTGTTTCCATTTTGTTTGACTATAATTTACTTCAGTTAAATTGACACGCCCCCTTTCTCTCTCTGTCTCTCTCTGTCTCTGTCTCTCTCTGTCTCTGTCTCTCTGTCTCTGTGTCTCTCTCTCTCTCTCTCTCTCTCTCATAAGGTTAGTGCTAGGAATTGTCGGTCATACATCTATCGAATCATACAATCACCAGAAGAATCCGAGATTCCAAATTAATTCCATCTTTTCTAAAATCTCCCTGGAGTTAGCCTTCATCTTCACAGCATGTCCTACCCCTGAAAATCACCAAATCTCACTCTACTTTTGTCTCTTCCAGAGTGTCATATAAGTGAAATTATACAGGGTGACCTTTCCTCTGTGAATATTATGTGTAAGTACAAACAAGAGTCAAAAAAAAAAAAAAAAAAAAAAAAAAAAAGTCTTCCTATAACGCTGTAGAGCTCATTACAGCAACTTTGTGAGAATATAGCTTTGACATCTGCCCATGGGGACTTGAAACAGAAGACAAACTATTTCTATCATATATGAAGTCAAAATGAAAGGATGGAAATTGTGCCTCTGTCTCCAGTTAAGGGCAGAAGCATGCACAGCAAAGCGGTCCCTAAATACACTTCTCAGAACCATACTTTTCTTGTTCATTCTCAGTTACATCCTCCAACTTTTGAATTTATTTTAAGCTGGCTATCTACCCTCTTTCTCACTTTGGAACATGGAGCTCTACCACAGCCATCCACCAAGGTCAATTAATTTGTGAAATAGTTCTAACTGCCTTGAGCAAACCTAGTTTCCATGTACCTAAGCGCCAGAGAACCCTGCTTGTTAATTGTAAATCCATTTTTTTCCTTAGAATATTGAGACAACCCAAAAGCATTATGGAGCTAGGATATCAAATTAGTATTTCTTAACATGGAATTTCCATAACAGTAACAGGTAGGCTTTCTCCATTCATTTCTCATTTGTAAATTTATATTCTCTCCTCTAGTTTTTGTAGAAAAGAAAATTTTACGGGAAGAAGATGTGTTTTTCAAATAGATGTTGATTCATCCTTGTGAATTAATTGAAGATCACTGCAATAACTCACAATAAAGAACAACCCCATAAATATTATTTTATGATGGTAAATGCATAACTTTATATCAATTAAGAAATTGTCTTGCTACAGAGGCCTTTCAAGTAATAAATGGATGGAATGGACCACCCAAAATTATTGCAACTTCCTGGGGCTGTCATTGTCTAGAAAGTGATAAAGGAGGTCTTATATTCTCATTTGAATTTGTGTTATTTTATTGGCTGTTGGATGGTTTAAATTATTCCTTTTTAACTCGCACTGCTAGAACAGTTTAAAAGATTATGGAACTGTTTGAGAGAGAGGGGTATTCTCATTCATCATAGGTTACACTTTCAAAAAATTGAGGGGCTTAGAGGAGAATAAATATTTATTTCAGTTTCAATTCCCTATCATCTATCAGCTTGTCTCTCTAAACACAATACAGAATTTGAACATCCATTACTTCATCATTGTGGTATCACAAACAAGAATACACTCATGTTCCTAAAAAGTCTCAAATACTAACCATGACCATGGCTCTCCTGACTAATAAAATAGCAAATATATAATCTGGAATATCATGTCTCAGCCAGCATGAACTACATAGCTTTCCAAAACAAATATCCATGGCTAAAATCTGGCCTACCATCTACCATGATTTGGGAAACAGCTGTTTTCCAAATGATCCTTACAATAATATTTTTTTTTTGTCTTCGTATATCAGATTCATGCTATGATTCAGTAATTTATTCTATACACCACTTAAGAAGTCACTGGCTATGGTGAACAATAATAAACACCTGCCAATATTTATTGACGTGTCAGACATTCCAATGGTGACATTTTTTCAGAGAACAGAACCACTCCAAAGCAAACCTACCCACATAGATTCCTCACTTTAAATTCCCAAGGACCACATGGAACTGTTTCATATAAAAGTGCCCGTACCAGTGGGGTTAATGACTGTTTGTGGCCCTAGAATTAGGCTACAGGAGGATCTGGGGAGAAGCTGAGGATTAGAGACTTGTCAGGTGAGGGAGGTCTCTGCAGGTGTCAGGGCAAACTGTTAATGGATGAGAATGAAAACTCCATTCAGTTTGACTTCCTCAACCTAGATAAAAATTTCTAAAGGGATGTTGGTAAGGTATCAAGTTAATACTGATGCTATTTAAATATCACAACTGGGAATTGCTAAAGAGCTGACTCCAGAACTTTGGATGAATTGTGTTTCAAGGAAGTTCTTCTCTACAAAGGAAAGGAGTGGGAAAGACATCTGGCATCCAGGGAAGCACTGCTTGTGTTTGGTCCATACAGAGTGGTTGGTTTTATTCTTCTTGTTCTTGTTGATGCTGTTTTTCTTAAAAGAAGAGCATGTAATACACAGAAGAAAATGAACAAATAATCCACAACAAAACATTAGGACTCTCCCAATCAAACCTATGCCTAGTGTGTGTTCCTTCCACAAGTATTTGCTTCTCAGTCAGTTCAATATTAATAAAGATTTTTACTTCTACCAATCCCTGGGCTCCTCTGCCTTTCTCTATGTGTTACTAAGATCTTTCTTTTCCAGAGTTCTCTACCTTTTCAAGTTCTTCAAGTTTCAGGTCAAATAAAATACTTTCAGGGACACAATCAAAATGAATCAAACAAATTTATATATTTTTCCTTTTCTACAAATTTAGAGAATTTATGCTTTTATTATAACATCATGGTAATAGAATCAGTTACTTATATCTCCATCCATCACAGTAGAAAAAAACACAGTGCAGTGACGTCATTATTTTACATTCCTTAACTGTGGTCGAGTCATGAGTAGCTTGGATATAGCTGTTTTCTTCATTGCTTAACTCATCCCATTCCAAATCTTCATTTGAAACCTGTATAGAAAAACAGGACTGCTACAAGCAGAGAATGTTAAACCAAAACTAGTCTCATAGCTTGGCATGCAGGAAGACGCAGTGCTATCTTCCCATTCCTCATGAGGTAAAGGCAGGAGGATCAAAAATTCAAGGCAAATCTGGGCTGTGGAACTAAGCTCTGTCTCAGAACAGAACAGCTACAGAAGGGCCTCATCATTCCATACCATCAGATTGCAATGGGCAAGTTCAATGTAACATAACAAACAATTTTGAGCTACCTCTAATGCTGATAAATAGTGGTGGTGGTGGTGGTGGTGGTGGTGGTGGTGGTAGTAATAGAGTAAAATGTGACTTGATTCCTTATATACAAAAAAGGCACCCCACTTAGTTTCTTTCTTTTTTTTTTTTTTTTTGACATACCCATTAGCCCCCAGTTAATCATGTCACTAGCTTCACAAGCTGGAGAAGATCAAGGTTACCAAGTAAAAAAGACTAACATGGGATTGTATGTCAGTAGAAAACCAGAGTCAGTTCAGACACATTACATAAAATGTACTTTATAAAATTGCGTGCTTTAAAAAAACTACAAAAAATTTCAACTATTATTAATGAGTAAATAGATCATAAATCATATACTAAGGCATTACAGAGCACACTTGATAAAATGGCATATTTACATTCAACATAGCTCTATGATGATATTCATTGTATTTTTTCTTACATAAATATAAGTATAAGACCACAATCTAATTTGTCAGCTGAATTCCAACTGCTGAGTTTCAGTTTCCTGTGGCCATAAAAAATGAGAAACAGCCTATGGTGAGGCCACAGTTAAATGAGTAAATTTTGTGTGAAAATCCCTTAGAATGTATAAATAATAAAACGAATGATGCATTCCAGGCCTCAACCAAACCTCAGAAAGTTGACTATAGGATTACAGAAAAATACATTTCTACTCACCAAGAGATAAAGCTTAACCGTCTAAAATAATATCACTAGATACTATACATTAGTTCTTTTTTGAATTCATGTTGCCTCAACATGGGGACAATAACAATATTAAATGTGTACACATGCAAACCGTGGCATTTTCAACGCACATGTCTTCCATACTTTCCTGAGGAAA
Source organism: Mus pahari (assembly GCF_900095145.1). Classification (NCBI taxonomy): domain Eukaryota; kingdom Metazoa; phylum Chordata; class Mammalia; order Rodentia; family Muridae; genus Mus; species Mus pahari. The sequence goes on from NC_034602.1 coordinate 70,760,407, forward strand.
TCTATGGTTAAAAAGTAAGAAAATGATCCGGTTAAATGTGTCTTCTCAGTCTCCCGAACATTTCATGCTTTTCCCTACTGTTACCACAGCACCTATCAACACACTTAACATAATGAAAATCAGCACAGGAAGATGGTTTAGAAGTGCAAATACAAACTAGTTCAAATGCAAACTAGTTCTTTGGTATGTGTAATTCTGCCTTATTCCTCCAGTCTTTTTATGTCTCCATCTCCTCCTGGAGGATTTGGTCGCATGAGTATAGAGGTATGGAGAATAAGAGATTACGTAAAGGAAACTACTAGATAAAATTTAGGTGTCTAGTAATTATTTATTGATTCTTTAGTCATTGTTTTATCACTAAATAAAGTGGAGTACAGTGAGAAAAATCATTTGTTAAGTTTTTAGCCAAATAAAGATCGTAATACGCCCTGAAGTCATTATGGATGTCACTGAACAGGTTGGGAAACTAATGCACACACTGTGACCACAGCACCAGAAATAAACAACTTAAGGAATAAAATGTTTATTGAGATCATTGTTCAAGAGGTCTCAGCGCAGTACGGTAATAAGGCAGTGTTCCTGATGCTGGTAGCATATGGCAGAGGTAGAGTATGTGTGGAAGTTCACATCCATCATGGTATACCAAGAAGTAGAGTTGAAAGCTGGCATAAGTCAGACCATCATCACTTTGAAGTTTCTACCCCTAGTAGCTCACTGCTCCCAGGCAAGCATCACCTCATATAAATCCACAGACTCTTCTTAAAGCAACACAACTCTTCAAACTACAAGCCTACAGCAGATATTTCAGTTCCAAGATTACATTTGGTAATGTGTGTATTGCCTATTTTAAACGATCATTTCCTTAGAAGTGTTGATAATAAAAGAATCAGAACAAGTGGGGTTAAAGCCATAATGCCTGTGTGTAGTGGTGCCAGCCATTCTCAGGTCCCTGTCAAACTTCAGGACTTAGGGGACATAAGCAGACAGATTTCTGTGACTTGCTTGGTCTAACTAGTGAGTTCTACACCAGCCAAGTCTGTATAGTGAGGAGATCACGCCTAGAAAAGTGTGTGTGTTTAAAAGTATTTATAAAACAAAATAGGAAATGGAGAGGAAAAGAAGAAATGAAATTAATATATTGTGTCTATTCTTAATCTGGGAATTGTATTCATATTGATAAAGATCTGACATACCCAGACTAAGCATAGCAACGTTGATAAAGCATATGTATGCAAAGAACCACAATGTACAGTAGCACCATTGTCTTTTATAACATTTTACCTTGGGCTGGAGAGACAGCACAGAGGTCAAGAATACCAAGTGCTCTTGCAAAGGACCAAGGTTCAATTCTTAATACCCACATGGCACTAAGTAAATATGTGTAACTCCAGCCTGAGAAGATCAGAAATCTTCTGGCTTCCATGGATTTCAGGCACATATGTACTGCACATAAACATATGCAGGCAAAACCCTGAATAATACACATAAAAAAAAAAACAATTTAGAAAATATTCAAGTACCCAATGAATGATCTACTTCACTCTGGGTATGAATGAATCTTTATAGGGCCCCCTACTTTGTATTTACTTAGAGGATTCACATAACGTTGTTCTTTGAGTTGGAGCTTAAAGGGAGGTTAAAGAAAAAGTGTTAAGATTACAACATGAAAACAAAGAGGTTTTCTTTCAAAAAAAAAAAAAAAAAAAATATATATATATATATATATATATATATATATATATATATATATATCCAATGAGTACTTCTTTTTGTTCATACCAGATAGGTTAGGGGAAAGTTAACTGAAAAATAAAATCTACCTGCATCTTGGTAGATGTGTGCTTTGGTGCTCATAATGCCCTTTATAATTAAACATCCTTGAAGCTACAGTTAAGCTGCTCTTGTAATATCAGAAACTGAGTCATGAGGACATTTTCCACAAGTGTACCCTGATTAGGAGTCTACAAGATCGGTGTCTCTATACTGTCACATCAAATGGTTTTAACATTCCCCTCACTCTTGAGTGACTTTCTAAAAGATGAGGATGGGACAAAATACATTATGAAGTTGATCTGGGCCACTGTCACTAGGAAGAAAAAGTTGTTATTTTGCCCCATGGATATATCATCTGCTTCATAAATATTCATCAAAATGGTACAACACAGGACCCATTTTACTACTCCCTGCTTTGGGATAGCTATTCCCATCTCTCTTTGAGGCATTAGCTTTGTTTTGTATTCTAAACTTCTGGTCAAATTATATGTCTCCTGACTGAATACTTTTCTTTGAGAACACAAAATTCTAAAGACCCACATAGTATCATGAGTGTGTGTGTGTGTGTGTGTGTGTGTGTGTGTGTGTGTGTGTGTGTGTGCATGCCCATGTGTTCCCTTCAATAAGTCTTAAGAATGCAATTTGAAAACAAAATGCATGATTCAAGGCACAGAGCATAATTAGATCAATGTTAGAGCTGTGATCCAAAACCAAGTCGTCTGGTGACAAAGCATGCTTGCTTTCTACGACAATGGTTCTCTACCTTCCTAATGCTGTGACCTGATACAGTTAATGTTGTGATGACCCCCAACCATAAAACTTGTTGCTTCTTCATAACTGTAATTTCCTATTGTTATGAATCATAATATAAATATCTGTGCTATCTGATATTCTTAGGTGGCTCCTATAAAATGGTCATTCGAGGCACCAAAGAGGGTCGCCACCCACAGGTTGAGAACCTTTGTTGTGAGATAATTAACTGCCTCTCAGATTCATGAGATCACATCATGCAAATGTGTCTGGGGCAAGAACAGAAGCATAGATTGACACAGTTAATATACCTTGCCAAACATTTTTAGAAAATTAGGATTCCTTTCCATTAAGAAAGTGGGACATAAAATCAAGGTAGCCAGAGAAGTTAGTATTAAGGATTCCACCAGTATCCCAAAGAAAGAAGCTGAGTAATTAACAAATACTAGAAAGAAAATTTATAAATCTAAGAACAAGAAAGTTAATATCTTAGATATAGATGGAGATAATTGTTTATGTTTTATATTATGCTGTTATTTAGTTGAATTGTATGAGGAATTTTAAAGATAGTTTCCTATGTGGAATTTTAACCTTTTATACCAATTTACTTGAACTTTACATCCACAAGTGAGAATCAAATTTAATGTATTCATCCTATATGACACTCTATGTCTAACATTTCTATGTGTCTGAAGATAGGCTAAATGTCACAATCAGCGAATGTCAAAATTTTGATATGTCATCGCAGTGAGCATTTATTTCTCATTCAATAATGTCTGAAATGAGTTTTTCTACTATATGACTGTTCTTCTTTGAGAAATTATTCTTGCATGCAGTGAACACAAGCTATAATCCTCATCTAAGGTTCATGAAACATTTGCAACAAAAGAAAATATCAGAAATATGATCATCCCATGAGGCTTTATGTATGACCTTAGGCCTATATATATTATAGCATCTTATCTACATATATTGAACATTATATGCAGTACAATGTCCGAACAATACAAGACTCCTCAACTTGAGATGGAAATACAGAATGTGAACTCCATCATAACCTTGATAGTTTTTTTAGTCAGGCATGCATTAAATATCCTTACCAAGTAACACAGCTATTCAATCTAGCACACTATAGAATATCTATCAGTCATTCTCCTGATTGTGTGGCTGATGGCAGCTGTGGTGAATATGCATAACAGTGTCATATATTGCAAGTTGTGGAAAACAGCAAATACTAAACTTTGGTTTTTACTCAAGGTATTTCACTTTGGGGTCCCTGAACAGGGGGAAATCTTAAGTTAAATCATCACACCTTTTTTGTTGTTGTTGTTTTTAGATAGAACACAGTCATGTGATTTTCCTCTACCTACATGGGAGAATGAGAGTTATTCCAGCTCAGTTCCCTACATCTGTTAACAAGCTAGTCAGAATGACAAGGTCCATGCCTGAGACACTGAGTTTGAGCTCATAGAAACTCACAAATGAGACATGTAAATGAATACTTTGGTCTAGAATTTTGCATATTTTTATCTCTTAAGGGCCCTGTACAAATGCTACGTTCCCAAGAAACTTTCTGCACTCCCTAGTGCTATGCAGTGTGTGATCATCAGTTCTTGAAGAGGTTTCATTTAATTTAGCTTTTACGTTTTTATTTAGAGATGTATTATAAAGACAACATAAAGAAAGGATATACTTACCATAGAGGGAAAACTAATGGGTTAATAAAAAAAGCAGCAGCATTTAAAAAAAAAGCAACAACAACAACTGCCAAACACACTTACTTATTAACTTCATGACCTTGCAAAGCTGCTTCCCCTCACTGCCGTTTAATTTCCTTTTCCTATAGCAGTGCTTACCTCAAAACACTTAAAAGTTTTAACAGCCATAATACATATAAAGCTGTTAGCAGAGTGGTTGAAACAAATGAAATCCCCATAAATGGTCTCTATTACCCCATCGGTAATTAATTATACATTTACTTAGCTTGTTCTCTAAACCAAAATCTTGGGGGCCTAGAGTTTCCTTCTATGAACTTTTGTGAATGTTAGCTAATCAAAGAATTGCTAGATCAGTAATTTCCAACTTTCATACACACACACACACACACACACACACACACACACACACACACACACACACACATGCATTGTCTTATATGAGAAAATAGTCTACCAAAGCAAACACATAGCAGTGTTTCATATCCCATTGCAAAATCCTGAAACATATTCATAATTATCCCTATAAGTTCACACTGTTTAGTACATAAAAGTCTACCCAAATGTATAGGGTGCTATTTATGGTTGGATTTTTACTCCGAGTGCCCTTTATATTAATGTAAACTCTTGAACAGTGACCAAAAATCATTACACTTTGATGCCTGTTCAGTGGCCAGAATGAAATGAATTGGTCTTCATCCAATTTCTGGTGGACAAGTATCTAAATCAAAAAAAGAAAAAAAATATACCACCACAATTAACATTACTTTAGTTAATAGTTTCAACCAGTGGGGTCAAGGATAAAAATGAATAATAAAATTTGAACAGACCTTGCAGTGAAAGTTGTAACTCATTCCAAAATAGTGATAGGATTAAGCTAAAAGAGGCATCCTCTAGATGGTAAATTCACAGAATAAAGAAAAGGAACTCCATTGAGGCTGACTGGGAAGTTATATAATTGTATGAAACTACAGTTTGAGCAATGGTGATTTTTTTTCATAACTCATTTTAGTATTTCCATCACAACATATGAATTTCTGCCAAAGAATTACCTACAGAAAATTTCAGTCTACTATTAATATTTGCAAACAAAACCGAGTATTTAAACATGAATTTTTATTTCACTCCAAAAATCACAATGTAGAAGATACTCTGATATATGTATAAAGCCAAAGAAAATAGAAGCGTCTGCCACTCTACTATCAGAGATATACCCTCAGTTCTTTTTAAATGTTTCCTAAAAATTAGTTGAAAATCCACAAGCCTGGAGATATGGGGTCTCCTCTCAAGAACATATACTGGCCTCACAGAGAACCCAAATCTGGTCCAAGCTCCAGGGCATCTGACGCCATCATCTGGCATCATCAGCAGGCACTACACTCAGGTGCACATACCTATCCACAGATAGTCACCTGTACATGTAATTAAAAATAAACTATCACAATGATAAAACAAAAAGTCAAATCTAAGTTACCCCACTCATCCTTGAAATCACTCTATAGCTCCAAGATGCCTTAAATTCTTTTGTGAAGGCCTTCCAAGATGTTGGGATTCTCAGCCTACAGCATCAAACTTGGATTCCCAAGAATATAAAAACAAAATTCCTAGGTTAATAGAACTCCACAGAACATAAACACACAACTAAACAATCCTCATAGCAAAAAGTGTACACGAATTCCAGATCGTTCATAAACATGCTTATTAATTTGTTCTTGTGCGCCAAGCTCTCTAAACCAAGGCATTCAAACATACAGGCAGAATTCAGATAATATGGTTTGAAAGCTGTTGTAACAAATAATATTAACAAATAATCTAATATTCTCATGTGATTTACAAGTGCCCAGGCTTATCAAAATTTTGTAGCAATGTGCTTCTCCCCTGAAGATGAATCAGTTGGTTTATGTTATTATTCGGCTACTAGAATAGCTGCTTGGTGTTCATGAAGCCCTGCACTGAATCCACAGGACCACATAAAGCTAGAAATCGTAGTGCATTCCTCTAATCTCAGCACTCGTGATGGAACATCAGTACATAAAGGTCACCCTTGTCCAACCTGGTGTACTCCAGGGGATACTGCCTTAAAATGTAGAGTCTGGGGAGACAAGAAGGAAGAAAGAGATGGGAGAGGAAAGGAAGAGGGGGGAGGGAGGTAAGGAGAAAGGAAGAAAAGCAAGCGGAAAGAAAAAAAAAGTAGAAACCACAACTTTCTAGAAGAAAATTCAATCTTTTTGCCTACATAGTTAGGATTTGACATATTTTGAAAAGATTAAAGACAGATCTTTTATAGATTCTGGAACTTTAAATTAAAAATTTAAATTAAGCCAAGTAATGGATTTCCTTGTGGTATTTTCATGCAGGTGTCACAGACTATTGTTATATGTACCCCCACTCTTGTCCTCCCTCAGCTCCACCCCCCACCAAGTTCCATCTCACCAGCTCCCTTCCTCCACCACACAGAGCTCTCACATCTACAAGCTACACATTCAGATGAAAACTCACTTTAGAAGTCCAAAAACAATTGTTCTGTGACATACTAGTGAAGGATAAATTGAAGGGAAGCTGAGACTGAAATAAATGGGCTTTGGTTTTTCATGAGCTGTTCACGGGACCAAATGTTTTTAAGTCTTTGGTGGTCAGTTTCTTTTTCCTTCCAGGTAGATGATCAAACATCCATACGATAATGGGTTAATTTTATTTTCTAATTTCAGAGTCCCCACATCAACCCTCATATTTTTTTACTATGGGCAATCCACAAACACCTACACAACTCAGGGTTATTAATTAGAATAAAGTTGGACACTGGACCACAGAGTTCAGCCTCTGCTCTTGTGATTCTTGAATCCACTGACTGCCTACAGCCGTTTAAATAATTCCCTTGCCACTTGTCTATGTATTTAAGCAAATAGACTATTGTGAGAACAAAGACCTACTTGGTTTTTCTAATTTGACAGAGGATAAAAGAAGGCTTCTGCAGCTTTGTTTTATTTCTAAACTCATTTAGCACCAAGTGCATACCCGCATTGACTTTCTTTGGAATAGGTTCATTATGAAAATGGTCTAATAATGATTAGTTGGGCCTAGAGTCTAAATTCATCCCCAAATGAGTCCAAGCTTGCTTCTCATCATTTATTTGTTTTATAATTATGCTTTTTCTAGCCCATTCTGTGTTCCCTTCCTGCACATAATCTTCTTTGTACTTAATTTTCTTTGATTATAAATACCTAATTACATGAAGTAGTTTATATAATAAATTTGCAATACATATGTGCCAACTGATTTCTAATTTTCTTCAGTAACCTCGGATAACAAACGTGTTTGATGAGACTTTTTTTCTTTTTTCTTAACCATTCCGTTGGTTTACATCTCAAATGATACCTAATTCCTGGTTACCTGTCCACCAGATTCCCCATCCCACAACCTCCCTCCACTTAGCCTCTATGAAGGCGCTCTCCCACCCATCCATCCTTTCCTGCCCCACCCTTCCAGCATGCCAGTATTCTGGGGCATCAGACCTCTACAGAACCAAGGGCCTCTCCTCTCATTGAAGTCAGACAAGGCCATTCTCTGCTACCTATGTCTCTGGAGCCATGGATCTCTCCCTATACACTTCTGAAGAGCTGAGGAGGATTGCAACCGCATAGGATGATGAGTCTCTTTATATACATTTATATGGGAAGAAAATATATATATGCATATATATTAGGAAAACTGTAAGTAAGCCATTAAATTTAAAAAGATAAAGTTTAAATACTATTTAACTTTTAATGTAGAGTTATGCCTATATCAAATGGTTGAATGCAAGAAACTTTTAGAAATCTGACTCAAGAAGCAAATGTGAAAGAAGACTACATAGAATCTTGAAGGAATGAGACATGTAAGGCTGTTGGATTGTAAAACAAAGTCCAACTCAGCAGCCACTTTGAGCTGGGACATTTCTCGTAGGTTCTCACAAGCATCATGTTTGTGCTCTTCCATGTGGGTTGGTCTAGCTTCAGGAAGTGGACCAGCATGTTTTTAAACCATTGGTATTTTACAGTCGACCACAACTATGGTAACCACACTCCTGAATAAGCAAATGCTACCCATTATAACACTTATATTTTTTATTCTGGACCATGACTAATAAGTATCTGCTATATTTTATAGGTCCAAAAACTACACTTAAAATTTTATACAAAAATATTTATTAGAACACAATCATACTAACATACACATTATGTACAACTATTTAACTGGGGCACAGATGATACATGCCTGTTCTCAAATTCTACAAAACTTACTAAATGCCTCTTTAGAGGATCTTGTCTCTATGTTGAATCATGATGAGTGAATTTTCAGCACAAGTAATAACCCTACTGAAAGATGATTATTTTTTTTGCATCATTATTTATAATTATCAAATTAAAGAGGTCTCCATTTCTTTTCCATAGGCAAGAGTCATATGTCTTTCCTAAGCCTTGTGGATATATAACTTTCTAAGCTGCTCCTACAAATCCTACAAAATCTATATCTTAGAAAATATTTAACAAAGACTTCCACTCGGACAGGATTTTATCCCATTACCAAGTTGAATATTTATCTAGCACTCTATATTATGTTTTTCTTTGTGTGGATGTTAGTTTATTTAACACTTCTATTTTGGCCTATAGTTTGACAACACCCAAATTCTGCTATTCTTTTGGCAAATAAATTGAGGGAAGATGGCTTTCCTAGAAAGCCGGTGGCAGGTGGCAGGGTTCCTGCAACTCTGACTTAGTATTTTTGCTTTTTGATTTATTTTCTAGGTCTTGTTAAATTCCAGCTTCTTCTACTAGTTTTTATTTCCATCATTTTTCCATTAAAAATTGAGCATAATTAATATGGAACTAAAGCAGTATAAATTCTTGATTCTCAGGGTTTTCCTAGTTTTCATTATTTCCAACAAAGCTTTTGAAGTGATATTCTACTCAATTCTGACATAATTATATTTACTTTTAAAGCACAGCTATTCTTTTGCATATTTGACTTTTTGGCTTTTTAATTTCTAATTCTAATACTGAACATAATGGCTGATAAGAAGTTAATAAAATTCAAAAATATAAGAAAACCCTTTATCTTGGTCAAAATTCAGTCATGAACTAAAAGTTTTAAAGTGCATTAACTTTGTTTCCTTTCTAATAATCTAAATATGTATATAATATTACTCTTTATAATACCAAGAAAAGGAAAAAGAGATCCATTAATTTCTTTATTGAAGTAAATGTTAGGAGTGACATTTGTAAAGAAACTTGCAAGAAAATATAATTTAATTTAGACTGTAATCTTTTTTTTTTTTTTTTTTTTTTTTTTTAGGTTTTTCGAGACAGGGTTTCTCTGTGTAGCCCTGGATGTCCTGGAACTCACTCTGTAGACCAGGCTGGCCTCAAACTCAGAATTCTGCCTGCCTTGGCCTCCCAAGTGCAGGGATTAAAGGCGTGCTCCACCATGCCCGGCTTTAAACTGTAATTTTATAAACTATTAGGAAAGTAATAGTGGTGAGATGAAATGGAGATTCATTCTCTCTCTCTCTCTCTCTCTCTCTCTCTCTCTCTCTCTCTCTCTCTCTCTTTCTCTCTCTCTGTCTGTCTATCTAACTATCTATATATCTCTTTCCTGATTATTCTCAGCAGTAGGGTTGCATTTGTCACTTGTCCTTTGAGGAATCAGTGAAGATAAGGGAAATGATTTATTTTCATGGGTCAGGGCAAGGTTGCATGACCTCATCTGAGGTATTTAGAGAAGAGTAGATATAAACATCAATTAATAATGGATTATTCTAATAAGAAAAACACAAACATCAAGAGAAAGGAAGCAAGAGTCACTATGTTTACTAACAACTTCTATACTGCCTATTAAACGCTGCTTGGCCTTAATGTGAAAGTTTCCTCTTTAACGAAGACACAGTAGTGACATGAAAAATAGCTAAAAGTAAGCCCTATTGCTCTTCTCTAAGAGGGCTTGCTCCATTTACTTCAAGAGGAAGGATATGCTAGTGAATGCAAAATGAGTGTTTAAATGTGGACACTTTTCAATCGCGGTGGTGATGACCGCATTCAAGAACTTCAAGGTCAAATTGACCATTTGTCAACTTCTGAAAGAGGTGTAATCAATTGGAGGTTGATGTAACCATCTGTCCAGTTCCACTGGAATAGGCTCAGGGCCAGAAAAGCCAAAAGAGACAGCTTAGTCCTGGGGAAGGGGCCAGCTTCATCCTCAGAACCAAGTTCTCTGGAATGTGAACTCAATGCCTTTCTTCAAAGATGCATCTTATACTGTATTACTGGAGATTTCTGAATCCCTGGATTTTATGAGTTTATCAGTTACCTAAAACCCAAATCCAATCAAATTTGCATTTTCTATATATAAAGTTAAATTTCTAACATATATACTGCCCTTTCCCAATCCCTAGTGATTGACAAAGTCTATTTGGTTACCACATAGATTGACTTTAATATTTATGGATTGATAAATATGAATGTGTATATAGATATTAAGCACAGAGAATATAGGTTTGTTGATAATTATATCTCCAATAATAGCTCTGGTGGAAGATAACATTACAGCAAAATAATACTATTTGTTTCAAATTTTTAAGTTGAAAATGCTGTAAGGGGATAGTTGGTATGAAATCATCTTCACTTTTGAGGGAATAAGAAGCCCTCCTGGGGCTTCTGAGAGATATTTCTTGACATTTTAAAGAGCTCTAGACACTATCTGCTGTGATAGATTCAAATTTAAAGCATTAAGATTCCTTTCTTTTTTCTATGAGAAACTATTTTTTTTTTCTTCCTTAAGACAATGTGGAATGGTATATTCTACATACAAAATACAAACATAAGAGTATGGAAAAGAAGCAAATATTTAAATGTTCACATACGCAATTATGTCTCATTTGATAGGTGTTTACATATTATATTTGAGAGACACTTTGATCCTGTGCAAAATGAAAGGAAAGGCACGGGGTTGGGAGTTTGGTTGTAGCAAATTTGCTTATAAAATCAGAATTGGAGGTTGGTGAGTTGGCTCAGTGGGTAAGAGCACTTGCTGCCAAATAAGACCACCTGAGTCTATCCTCTGTCTCTTCTAAAGTTTTCTAATCTCCACACTTATGCCAGATCCTGTATGTCACCATAAACACACACACACACACACACACACACACACACACACACACACACACACACAAATAAGAAATAAGAAAGGAACGAAGGAAGAAATAAGGAAGAAAGAAGAAATAAATAAGTAAAATGAAGCAAAAAATGTTTGAATCAGAGGTGAAAAAAATTAATAAGGATAGGAACTTAGTCAAGCTCATAAATGAATGACTATGTGAGTCCAGAGCAGAATAGAAAGTAGGGTTGAAATTATAGTAATTCTTTCCATCTCTCTTCCTTCTTTGTTTATATATAGCATTTGATCAGACACATTACTCTTTCAGTATGCCTCTTGATGATGAAATAAATGATTATCACATAAAATCATATTGAAAGGAAAAGATTGGACACAGGGAAGGCAGTACTCAACAGAAAGTGTCTGGTGTGTGACACTCTGGGAATTCTCTCTGATTTCTCCATGCTACCCTACCACATTCATGAAACCACCTGTTAAATGCAGAATATAATTTAACCGTATTTTCTAGCTTGCTGAGAGCTAAGGACTAAGGTGCTAAATGAAAAAAAAAAAAAAAGTTTGTTGATTCCTTGTGTACCTAGCAAGAAGTGTTACTGGTTAAGGATATACTTGTCACCTTGAAAGAAAGGATCAATGTCTCAAGAGGATGAAAGTATCCCTGGGTAGGACAAAGAGAAAGAAATGTGGGGAATGCCACTTCCCCATAAAAGATTTGCTGAGAGTGCTGAAAGATAATTGCAAACTACCTTGCACCTACAAGGGTCAATGGAAAAACATTTTAAAAACTGACCTGGTCTTAAAATGGTTAATACAAAGTAATTGTTAAAGTCATATATCATTGCTTATGTCTTCTTGCCTATGTTTAAATGCTAGACAAGCACTGTATAAAAAAAATACAGAGCTATTGTGATTTAACCATTTTCAACTTAGGATGTTTACTTTAAAATAATGTGAAGTTGTTATACACTTATTAGAAACTGTTCTTGAAACTTCAAATCTTGATTTTTTTTTTCTGAACTAGTGATCATATAGTAGAGTGCTATTCTATCATGTGTTTTGCAGGAACAGTGAGCTTCCAATCAGTCAAGACATCATGAACATAAAACGCCAACAGTCTAAAGAGTGCTCTGCATGCCTGAGCGATGATGGTAAATAGGAGAGCTGCTTTGAATGTAGTTTGCGCTTAAGGCATATGCTTGTTCTGCAGTTTGATTAGAATGTAAGCTTTCTGTTATTTCATCGGCAAGTCACTAATGTTACAATATGCAATTCTGGAGATGCAGGTGGTTGTACTCATGGTGTATAAGTTGCCTGATAATCAATCACACTTCCTTAATATTTGATACCAAAAACTAGTTGAAGACATTGAATTAAGTGTTTGGAGAAGTGGTGAGAACTAAGAATATATGGCTAAGGCTAGGAAGTCATAATTTCCCAGAAACCTCCCATAGTCATAAGTGATACAGCATTCTATTTCATTTAATAATCAAGGGAATGGATAAACACTTACACTTCATACTCTTTTGCAGGTTGTTCTTGTATCATTACCTTTATCCTAAATTCTAAAAAGAAGATGTATCTAAATGATTAAAATGTTAAATACCAAATCATCTTTTTTTATATAGACTTACTAAGCCCAGAACATCTGGTGACCTTCAGATAAAATCAAAATGAGCAATGCTGCTCTGTATTCTCTTCTCTGTGTACCAAATTCACAAATCATTCAAAGGCTCTTAGGCTTGACTTGTATAAAAGCAAGGTTTCTCTTTTTAAAACTACCATAGTTAGTCTTATGTGTTGAGGTTATGCTATTCTAGACCAAAAAGAAAACAAAGCATCTATTATGCAGTAGAGACAATGCAGAGCCTATTGCCTGTAATGCTGGCTAGTTTTCTGTCCGGTTGACAATGCTAGAGACAGATCCCAGAATCAGAAGAAGCCCACCAACAGAGTAGCCCACGGACAGGCCTGTGGTATGTTTTCTTCATTAATGACAGATGCACGAGAGTCCAGCTCACTGAGGTTTTGTCATCCCTGGATTTCTGGTCTTGGGTTTTATATGAAAGAAGATTGAGCAAGCTATGCCAAGCAATCCACTAAGCAGTATTTCTCTATGGCTTCTGCATCAACCCCTTCTTGAAGATTCTCACCATATTTGAGTGAATCCTTAAACTTGTCTCAAATACATTGATTGGGAAACTATAAGTTAAAATAATCCTTTCCCTCCTCACATTGCGTTTGGTCTGGAGTGTTATAACAGTAATACAAACACAAACTAAGACACCTTCCTATTGTGTTCCTCCCTTGCTTACCTTCAATGGCCATTTGTGTCCCTTATTTTCCTAGAACAGGGCTTTGAGAATGATGGCCCTGTCAATTCAGGACTGAACCTTAAATAAAACTGATTTCATTCCCAGCAACTATTGGACCCCCACCCTCACTACTGGCTTTTGAGAAGGACACAGTTTAGATCCAGACCTAACAACTTTGATACAACCTTGGATTTGTGTTTCGATAGACACTACATTGGTTGCCTGAAGCTCTTTAGATGTGCTTTCCAAGAGCTTAGACACTTATAGCCAATATTAACTGAAAAGCATTTAGTGACAAAGTCCACTATTCAGACGAATGAAATTAACTCTGATGCTACCTTCATCTAGACTACCCAGGATTTGAACTATCCAAGTGGCTTCACATACATACTACATATACAATGTGCCTGTAAGTTCTTTTGTAATCATGTTGGTGATCAGAACGTTGGTGCTCTGGCACTGTTTGTGTGTAGGTTTCAGTATGCTTTGTAATTTCATGCATCTTCTGGGGGGGGTCTTCCAACAGAGATAAGAGGGAAAGGGTGTAATCAAATGACATATTTGAATTTACTTACAGAAACAAATATGCCATTTAAATAATAATTTTTTTCTGTAGATAATTCTCAAACCAGACATTTTGAAGAAAATGTAATAAGTAAAAATCTTCATTATTAACATTGCTACTTGAAATTTTGATTTTTTTATGTTTTTTTTAATTATTATTATTTTCTTTATTTACATTTCAAATGCTATCCCGAAAGTTTCCTATACCCTCCCCCCCACCTCTGCTCCCCTACTCACCCACTCCCACTACTTGGCCCAGGCCTTGCCTTGTGCTGGGTCATATAAAGTTTACAAGACCAAGGGGCCTCTCTACCCAATGATGGCTGATTAGGCCATCTTCTGCTACATATGCAGCTAGAGACACAAACTCAGGGGGTACTGGTTAGTTCATATTGTTGTTCCACCTACAGGGTTGCAGCCCCCTTAAGGTCCTTGGGTACTTTCTCTAGCTCCTCCATTGGNGACCCTGTGTTCCATCCAATAGCTGGCTGTGAGCATCCACTTCTGTGTTTGCCAGGCACTGGCATAGCCTCACTAGAGGTCACAATATCAGGTTCCCTTCAGCAGAATCAAGCTGGCATGATCATTAGTATCTAGGTTTGGTGGCTGATGATGGGATGGACTCCCGAATGGGGTAGTCTCTGGATAGTCCATCCTTTCATCTTAGCTCTAAATTTTGTCTCTGTACCTATATCCTTTCATGAGTATTTTGTTCCTCTGCTTGTGGACGTTGTACATCGTGGTGCGGAGCCTAGTGCGCACCACGATGTACAACGTCCACAAGCAGTTCTTGAGCTCTTTGTATATATTGGATATTAGTCCTCTATCAAATTTAGGATTGGTAAAAATCCTTTCCCAAACTGTTGGTGGCCTTTTTGTCTTGTGGACAGTGTCTTTTGCCTTACAGAAGCTTTGCAATTTTATGAGGTCCCATTTGTCAATTCTTGATTTTACAGCACAAGCCATTGGTGTTCTGTTGAGGAATTTTTTCCCTGTGCCCATATCTTCGAGGTCTACAGATTCAATGCAATCCCCATCAAAATTCCAACCCAATTCTTCACAGAGTTAGAAAGGGCGATTTGCAAATTCATCTGGAATAATAAAAAACCTAGGATAGCAAAAACCATTCTCAACAATAAAAGAACCTCTGGTGGAATCACCATGCCTGACCTTAAGCTGTACTACAGAGCAATTGTGATAAAAACTGCATGGTACTGGTACAGCGACAGACAAGTAGATCAATGGAATAGAATTGAAGATCCAGAAATGAATCCACCCACCTATGGTCACTTGATTTTTGACAAGGGGGCTAAAACCATCCAGTGGAAAAAAGACAGCATTTTCAACAAATGGTGCTGGCACAACTGGCGACTATCATGTAGAAGAATGAGAATAGATCCATTCTTATCTCCTTGTACAAAGCTCAAGTCTAAGTGGATCAAAGACCTCCACATAAAACCAGAGACACTGAAATTGATTTTTTTATGTTTTAATAAAGTCTGTTAATAATAATATATAAATGCTCAAATCTCCATGTATACATCAAAGTTTAAACTCTTACAAATAATTCTAATGTGCTCCTTCAGCTTCTATCTACTAAACTATTCAACTATTGCGGGAAGAGCCCAAAAATCAGACACTACTTTGAAAATAGAATAATGTAAGAATATGAGGGAACTTGCCCCCCACCAAATACCTTACGATTATTCCTAACTTATGTAGCAGGAAAGGGAGAAGCAAAAAAGAAAAGGCAAAATAAGGAAGAGGGTCACAGTGTATTGTGCATTATGGTGTTGATATAATCATAAATAACTTCATGCAGAACCAAATTACATCATGGTTACATTAATGAATGAAAACAAAGCATTATCTCTTGGGAATAATTTGACCAAAAATGAGTTCAAATTTGAATTCTATGCTTCATCTGTGTGTCTTCCATCTTATCTGTAGTCTGTTGTGTGTGTCTATCTGATATATGCCTGTTGTGTGTCTCTAAATATGTTTTTTTCCCTGTGTCTTGGCTTAACAAAAATCTTTGCTTTGTATTTATTAAGCAGCACAGAAGACATGGCATGAGGGATTCTTTACAGAGCTCTTTATTATAGATTCTAAAAGGGAAGAAGTTATTTTATTGATCCCACCTGAGCCAAAATAGCATTCCATATTGAAACAAACAAACAAAACCATAATCAACCTCTATCCATTGCATTTGTACAACTATAGGAAATATTTATTTCATTTCAGCTTTCAATTTCTTAGCTGCTTTTGGTAAATTATTGCCATAGCACACACAAACATACATGTTCTAAGTCAAGGAAATGGAAGGGTATCTAACTTAACATGAAATGTGTACATCAGCTTAAGTTGTGAAAGCTGACATATGGGAAATCCAAGAGATGTGGGGTTGGTTACATTGTTTTTGTAATATTGGGTTAAACTTAAACAGGGTGAATACACAGTACAATGACTGTCTAAGTACAGCCATAATCTTAAATCGTTTCGGTGGATATTATAACTTTACTGTAAGGTTTACCAGAAGGTCAGTCTGTTGGGGTGTCCACACAGATTTTCATAAAATTATATCACTATGATAGAGAGAAGATATCCCTGATATGTAGGTAGTGGAGATCACAAATACATCTAGAATTTTTATTAGAGAACTGTTTAAACATCAAACAATAGATTTCATAGCTATGTGGATGTATAAATCAAGAGATTCATTTTGAGGGTTTCATCAAGATTTTAAAACACTCTTGCTTTTGAACACTCAGAATTGAGATGATTCAGGTGGTAAAGGTACTTGTTGAGAAACCTGATGACCTGAGATCTATACCCTACATCTACTAGGTGGATGGAGCAATGGCACGTTCTCTCCTACAAGGAGAGAAGCGATGGAGAGAAACAATTTTGCAAGTACTTCGACCTCAAAAAGCATATTGTGAACACACATGTCTGCATGTGCACACACACACACACACACACACACACACACACACACACACCACGTGAAAGTTAAAGTCATCCAAAGTTAGAATGATAACATAAGAGAAAGCAAGGGCCAACAAAGCATCTGTAAATTGGAAACTAAAAGAACCATCGTGGGGAGAATACAGATGATAAACCAAACAATGTCAGACTCTTTTACTGTACAACATGAAGAAGAGTTAAATATACTTAGCAAGTATTAAAATAAAAGTCCTCCCCACTGAACATTCTCACATACTCATGCTCAGTTACTTAATGAACTACAGTTCTGGCTCAAGTCTGAGCCCACTGTGTGTGATCACACATGGCTTCTTCCTACCTCTCTGTATTGAAAACCAAAATGCTGGGCAGGATGGCTACCAAGAACTTGAAATTAATTGCATATCTGATTTGGTTTTGGCAAAGAAGGATATCTCCTCATGTTGAACAATGCTTGGGATTGTCGTAATATAAATAAACAAAATTCTTCTCTCAGGCTACAGTACCCAGCCAGGTATAAAGTAGAGGCTAGAGGAAGAGTTACCACCTCTTACAGATTCTACTCAGTGAGGCAGAGCTGACATGAATCCTGCATCCATCAGCTTGGCAGTGCTCCCTGAGCTCCTCGAGATATACTGCACACCGCTTGCCAAACTTTCTCTCCCCTCTTGCCCCCAGTAAAAGAACACAAATAAAAGGGTCAGTGTCTGATGGATTATCAATAAAAGGATCACCTGCAAGTCCTATTAAGTATTGGGTTTACCTCACAAGAGATCTATGACAGCTAGAGAGCATAAATGTTTAAAATGGAAAAAAAAATTAACTCATGATGTTTTGAAGGACTTTCATCCTGCTAAATAGAATAGCTTTTTTTTTCTAATTCAGTTTCACCCCCCCACACTCAGTTTCAAGAAAGTCTTTGTTATAATTCCAGGCTGCATAATTAGAGAACTGGCAAAAATAAATGAACAAATGAACAGAAAGAATAGGAATGTGCTTTATATAAGATACTGAGATTAATTTTATTTTAAAAGCATACGAATTAGAAAATAAAGGCAAGGGAAGAATATGTAACATTAAAGACACACATTTGCTAGTATATTTCTTTGATGTGCAGCAATTGAAATGCTCGTACTGAAAAAAAAAAAAAATGAAGGATGCATATTAAAAATCCAGGCAAGACTTAGAAAGTAATCAAAACTTATGAAATCCAGAAGGATTCTGAAAATGACAAGATGCATGAGGCCCCTCCATAGGGTTAAGTCAATTGTACCAGTTACTACAGGATAAGACTAGCAAGGATACAATTGCTGTAAGTCACCACTAATAATGGAGTGAGTTTGTGCAAGTTACCTCTGTTGTCAACAACTCCTCGCCTGGTCTCTTGTGAGTGACAGTAATAAAGTTATTTGTTCACTGAGCTAGAAGTCTTCTAGTCCACCTGGACTTCTAGTTCTACCTGGGGTGACTAGGTATTTATTCACATCTTCCTGAAAAGTCACACAGTACTCAAGTCAAATATCATTTGAGACATTAGAGACAATCTTAAAAGCATTATATATGAACAGAAGTGTAGAGAAGAGATAAGAGAAAAAATGAAAACTGTGGTATTAATAAATTGCATGTGTCCTAATTTAAGTAATTTCACATATTTAAAATTGTCTAAAACATGGTGTGTCATAGAGTTTTGACTTCTAAATAGTACAATATACTTCTACCGTGACTAGCACACACCCAATGGGCCTTGTCACACTCTTCACTTATACAGTTCTTCACTCAACAGTGGGAATCAGATTTACAAGCAAAGTGACCATGCACATATCTGTCTACACACCCTGATGACTTTGGTTAGCCTGTTTTTACATGTCTATGAAACATCAGTTTGCTTTCTACATTATTCCTAACAATTTTCCCACATCCTTGCTTCTAATTAGTTAGCATGTTGCCAAGTAGTTTTCTAATTTAGGGAAAGCATAATGAATGCTCACACTTCTTGAAAGATTATAGACTCTTAACTGTCTCTGTCCCAGAAAACATAATGGCAGGAGATCTGCCTCTTACATTTCAAAAGGATAAATGAAGTAATTCATAGTAAAATACATTCATAATTCTAAAGAACTACAAAAGAAATCTGTTAGTGCTATTTAAATAACATTTAAAACATTTCTTCAAAATTATCCAGAAAATGTAAAGACAGGATCTTTAAAGTGCAAAGGACTAAGATATTTGGGTTGAATTTTTTAAATTTATTTTATGTGTATGAATGCTTTGCTTGCATGTATGTCAGTATACCTTGTGTATGTAGTACCTCCAGTAGTTAGAAGAGGATGTTGGAACTCCTGGGACTGAGTTACAGATGGCTGTGAGCTGCTATGTGGATGCTGGGAACCAAATCCAGGTCCCCTGGAAGAGCAGCCAGCACTCTTAATTGCTGAGCATTTTCTCCAGTCCTATTGGGTTAAATTATAATATATTAATGCAGAAACCTAACAAAATTGTCTCTAATTAGACTTCCCACAAGCAAGGGAATAATTTATTCCCAGTGTAAGCAACACTTAAAATCTGGAAAATACTACATTAATAATTCTTTTGCAAAATATCCTGGCACCAAAGAGTAAGCTTAGCATAAGCGTAGAGAAAAGGGGAGGGTTTTTCTTGTCTTGTATACTGCTTTGCTTTCACGTCCTGGAGGCCTAATTTTTTCAAAAAGGACTTTGGATGGGGACAAGAATCTAGCAGAGAGGGGAGTTGGGGGGAAATGGAAGGAACGGATCAAGGGGAAACAGATGCTATGTATTGTGTGAGAGAATATTTTCAAGAAGATAATAATATACTAGAGAGAAATATTCTTGAATAAGTGGGAATTCTTTCTCTATTATAGAGAATTTGTATCATGAAGAATTAGTAAATACTGTGATATGATGCATACAGTGTAATTCAACATCCTTTTCTGATTGTTTTCTATAGAAAGGCAGTATACTTTGTATTTGGGTGGAAAGATGAGAAAATCATAACATAATCAAACATGTAAGTTTCTCCAAATGTGCTCTTCAGCTCTGTAAAGTCTTCTACTAGAGAGGGGAACTATATTTATTTTGCTTATGAAGTTAAGAAGTACTTTGCATGCACATATGAACTCAGAGAGTCTGAAGACAGACAAGATCCTAGGTGGAGGAGGGGAAAAGCAAATGAATTAGTTATCCAATACCAAATGATAGGCCCTGGAAACATACATGAAACTAAGATTATACAGATGGGAAGGTTATATTATAAATATATGTGTATACTTATATACATATAATCATGTATCAACAATTAATAGAAAAAGAAGCCATGAATCTGAAAGAGAGTAGAGAGGTTCATGAGTGTATTAGGGTTTTACTGCTGTGAACAGATACCATGACCAAGGCAAGTCTTATAAAGGACAATATTGGGGCTGGCTTATAAGTTCAGATGTTCAGTCCAGTATCACAAAGGTGGGAACATGGCAGCATCCAGGCAAGCATGGTGCAAGAGAGCTGAGAGTGCTACATCTTCATCTGAAGGCTGCTAGCAGAATACTGACTTCCAGGAAGCTAGGATGAGAGTCTTAAAGCCCATGTCCACAATGGCACATTTACTTCAACAGGACCACAGATTCTAATAGTACCACTCCCTGGTCCAAAGAATATTCAAACCATGACATTTCACTCCATGATCCCCCCCCCAGGCTTGTTCAAAAATATGAGTCTATGGAGGCCATTCCTAAATACAGCATAATGTAAAAATACATTTAGTCCAACTTCAAAAGTACCCATAGTCTATAGCAGTCTCAGCAATGTTAAAAGTTCAAAGTTCAAAGTCTCTTCTGAGAATCATCCAGTCATTTAACTGTAATCCCCAAAGCTAGACAGAAGAGCAGCTTGACAGACTCCAAACTCTGAATCTGCATGTCTGATGTCAAATGGTCTTCAGATCTCCAACTCCTTTTTCATCTTTGTTGACTGCAACAAACTTCTTTCTCCTGGGCTGGTTCCACTCACTGTTAGCATCTTTCCTCAGTAGATAGATACAGCTCTGGCATCTCAAACTTCTTGGGTTCTTCAAGGCAACTTGAATGTTACAAATTATTGTTTCAGTGTCTAGGAACCACACATGATCTTCTGAACTCCTGCAAAGGACTGGTATGACTTCTCCAGCTCTGCCCTCTGTGACACTCTAAGCTCAGGTAGATCCACTCTACTGCCGCCGCTGTTCTTGGTGATCATCCCATGGTACTGGCATCTACAATATGATGGGCTCTTGTGCTGCAACTAGGCTTCACCAATAGCCTCTCACAGACTTTCTTCACAATGCCGAGCCTCAAAGGAGTTGAATCCTTTGAATGAACCCATCAATCCTGGACTGTGAACTGCAACTGAGTCTGCACTTTCATCAATGGTCTTCCATGACTTTTCACAGTGCCAAGACTCAGCTGCTCTTCATGACCCCTTCATGCCTTCAAAATGAGTACCACCTGGGTGACTCTTATATATTAACAAGTCTAGCTGCAGCATGAAGTACACTTGACTATCTCTGGAACACATCTTCTTAGTACTCTCAGAAAACACTTCCCAGAAGATTTCATCTCAATAATGCTGGTCTCTTCTTAATCACCACTTATTTCTTAGCTCTAACTAACCAGCATCAATTGTCCCAGTAGTTCTTTTATTCTGGACTGTAAGCCAGAGCCATGTGACGAAAACTGCTGAATTCAGCTGCTTGTTGGAACTAGAACATGCCCCCCTTGTCCTAGTACATTATCAACAGCTTTCTGTTTTCCAACTCCTTCACTGCCTAAGCTTGGCTGTTCTGGAACTTGCCCCATAGACTAACTTCAAACTCAGAGATCTGCATGCCTATATCCTAAGCACTGAGATGAAACGTGTGGTCCACCAAGCCTGGATATAAAGTATTCTTCACCTAGAACTTGCTCTGTTCTAGGCTGGCCTTGAACTCAGAGATCTGCTTGTTTTCCTCCTGGGATTAAAGGCTTGTACTACCATCCCTGGCCATACATTTAGCTGGGTGGGATCTTGCCCCAAGGTTACTACTCCCTTAATTCAATTTAATATCCTTGAACACAGGATTCAGGTCCATTTCACTTCTTGGTGCCCATTTAATACCCAAACCATATATTTAATATTTTTTCTTTTCTCAGTTTGCTGTGCTTGTTTACAATGTTCTTCATGAGACTTAACCAGAGATCAAAGTCTATGATGGAAATTTCTGATTCTTCCTTTGTCAATACAACTAATCTGAGTCTTTTCAACTTAGCCTAGACAGACGCTACAGACAAGGGCAAAAAGTAGCCACATTCTTTACCAAAATAGCACAAAAATAGTCACTAGGCTGTTCAAAATTCTCCACTGAAACCTCTTGGGCCAGATCCTCCCAATTCAAATCACTCTCAATAACAACATCTTCCATATTCCTACTAGGATAGCTGATTATGTCCCATTTAAAGAATTCCACTGCTTTCCAAATCCAAAGTCCTCAAACCTAAATTCTTCCAAACAAAAGCATAGTCAGGCCTATCACAGCAGAAGCGCAGTCCCCGGCACCAACTTCCGCCTTAGGGTTTTACTGCTGTGGACACCATGACCAAGGCAACTCTTATAAGGACAACATTTAATTGGGGCTGGCTTACAGGTTCAGAGGTTCAGTCTATTATCATCAAGGTGGGAACTGGTTACTGTTCTAAAATTGCTAACCATTTTCCACTGATTCCCTCATTGGCTGTAGCCCTTGGGAGAGTGGGCCCTGCACATTGCCTGGGCAACATAGTGAAATTGGGGCTGATGGCCAAGGCATCTGTGAGCCAGCACCGAGGCTCTGAGAGTGAGAGGTTGGCCCAGCCCCTTGCAGGCTGCAGAGCTAGGGAGACGGAGTCAGTGGACTGGAGCTGGCTCTGAAGCTGTGGGTGCCCCTGAGGGCATGAGACCCTGCCTCCTGCCAATGGTGGCATTTTGGGTGGCCTAGCTGCAGCAGAGCCATATAGCTCTCCCTGATAGTGTGTGTACAGCAGAGCAAGCAGGCTGACCACCTCAGCTACCACTCAATCCCAGATCCTGTACTTTGAGTTGGTCTGCTCCAAAATCTGCAATGTTTATGAACTGCAGGAGCATGAAAGGGCTCATCTTGCACATCTAAACTTCAGATTCTCCATGACACAAGACAATAACTGGGAAGAGACTGGTGAAGATCCAATATTGATGATGTCACAGAAGCCAGAGATCTCAAATCAGACCAATGACTCATTGCAATGAACATTTGCAAGGGAAGATGTATGGACAGAGCAAGATACTGTGGGACAAACTGTGACATACTACAGCTTCCATGAAAGATGTTTTCTGTTTTGGGTTTTTGTTTTGTTTATTTGGTACTGAGGTGTGTTTTTTATTTGTAGTAGGAAGTTACAAGGACAACGGTAGATATGGTGGGGAGGAAGATATGAGAGGGACAAGAATACAGGATGTGAAACTCACAGAGACCCAATTAAAAGAATAAAAAACAATATATTACTATAATAATAAAAATAATATACGTAGTATGAACTTCTCAAACAAAAAATATTCTAAGAGTATAAACAAAATGAAAAATGAATTCATTCCACAAGTATGTTTTAAGTTGGAATTTTAAGCTATGATTAGCAGTGTCTTGGAGGTGCTGTACAAGAGACAAATTTCTGCTTCACCTATCCAGATATGCCATACCTTCCCAAAAGGGAAGGTAAAGAGGTGAATTATCCTGAGATAGCTAGATACAGAAAGAAGTTTAGTTGAAGAGCAGTAATTTGAAGATTCTAGGCATCTATAAATTCTTCTACGTGGTTTATGGGCAATACCAAGTATTCTACCCACAAACTGCAGGGGATGGTTAGTCTAGGCCACCGCTACCCACTAGTTCATGTATATATTACCCTACCTGTGTCTCTGTGAGTGGTGTCATGTAGATGCTCATGAATATCCCATGAGATATTCTGCAAAGGTATCAGTCATAGTTGTGAGTTTTTACCTTTAACTAAACTCTGATACTGTGAGAGAAGATGGACAAGTTTGACTACTTTGGGAAAGCTGTCTTAGACAAAATGGATAGGAACCCTTCTGTCAGTCATAGGTTTTGTAAGAGCACAAGAGGGCTGAGCAGAGTAAAAACCAGTCTCTACACAGAGTCACAAGTGACAGTCTTTATGTGTCTACCCCAGGGAGTGAGACTGAAGGCAGCACCTGCTTCTTCAAAAGTGAAGACAAAAGCTTCAGTGGGCTAATGGACCAAGAAAACATGGCATCACCAAAGGGACAAAATGAGAGCTCCACAGCTGACTCCAGAGGAACAGGCATGTGTGGCTGGCAGAGAACTTAACATCATCACTCTAGAGCATCTCAGTGAAATATTAGAAAACAGCAAGGCAAATAGAACAGGAGTAATCAAGAACACAATGCAGGAAAACTACTCAAGTTTAACAATGCAATAGAAACCAAAGGTAAGGGCAGTGAAGAAAGGGGGAGAGAGAGGGGAAGGCAGGGAAGGAAGAAGGCAGACACTCTGGAGCTGAAGAAGAGATCTAAAATTAACTCTCAAAAAAACTGCAAGAGACGCCTTCATTTTTTTTTAAATGGATACTTAGATTCAGAGGCTTTTGAGATTAGTTAGTTAGAGAAGCAAAAAGCAAAGAGAATAAGAAAGGGAAGATGCAGTAGAAAGGAGGGGTCTAGAGGGAGGGGAAAGAAGGGAGGGGAGAAAAGGAAGGGGAGAGGAGAGAAGGGAAGGAAGGGGAGGGGAAGGGAAGGGAGGGGAGAAAAGGAAGGGGAGAGGAGAGAAGG
>NC_034602.1:70785542-70793666 GCF_900095145.1 Mus pahari
AAGGGAAGGGAAGGGAAGGGAAGGGAAGGGAAGGGAAGGGAAGGGAAGGAAGGGGATGGAGAGTAGAGGGAAGGAGAAGGTGAGGAAAAGGGAAGGGAGGGGAGGGGAAGGAGAGGGGAAGGGAAGGGAGGGGAGGAAAATTGAAGATCTTTATGGAACTCTTGTCAATTGAAGCAATGTGTGTATTATGAGAATCCCAGAGACAAAGAAGGAAAAATGTTTATTTACATATACAGTAACAGTCAACTCTGAATCTGGAGGGGAAAGTAAACATTACATTTTCCCAAATTTAAATAGCTCCAAATAAGTAGAGCATAGAGATTTTTTCACTGAAAAGCATTATAATCAAACTGTACCCAGAGGGAAAGTGTTGAAAGCATGATGAGAAAAGCAACTTGTCTCCTAAAAGATTATAACTTGATTTCCGTATTAGTCAGCTCCCTATTATCATTACAAAATACAGAATTCTGGCTGCTTGTGAAAGGGAGAGAGATACATTTGGCTCATGGCCCTGAAAGTTCACAATCAGATTCTTGTATGCCCTCTGTCTTGGGCTTCTGGGATGGGCAGCACATCACATATAATACTTCTCAAGCCAGCAAGGAAAGAGAGAAGGGAAGGGTCTAAGGCCCAATCTCCCCTTGGATGGCCGGCCTCCAGCCCAGCATGAAGACAATATAACTGGTCTTCCCTCTTATTAAAGTTGTATAGCAATTTCTAGTGTGCGCCTCCTGGGGACTGAAACTACAAGGAATTTTTGCTACTGAGAATAATTAAAGGTTGGTAGAACAAAGTTATTTACACATCAAATGATCCAACAAAGAAGTTCTAATCAACAGCATCCCAGAACATTGCCCTATAGAAAAAAAAAAAAAAAAGGAATTTCTTAGATAAACAAGCTCACCACCTGCCTTACAGTAAAAGCTGAAGAGAGTTCTGCATGTTGAACTGAAAGTATATTGATCAACATGAAAACATCTGGGACTGCGATAAAGCATGTAATCAAATGAGAAGTCTAATGCTGTAATGACCCTAAATAATTCCTTTAACTCTAATACTAAAGCTAAAAATATTAAAGAAATCTACAGATACAGTAATTTGTGAATGGAGACATAGCGTGAAAATATAAAATGGAGAGATCAGTACCATCAATTGCGGATGCTGGAGAGTGCTGGATTGGATTGGAATTGTCTAGTTTACAGCCTAACACTGACCGTTGTGATGGCATATGTCTCATGGAAGTTCTGGGGCCACCACAAGTAAAAATATAAGCTTGTCATGGATGCATGAAAAATAAAGGGGAAGGAACCAAATATGCCCCTGATTGAAGGAAAACAGCAAAAGAAGAGACTTAAAAGGAAATGCAGTTCTAGCACTGACAATATGCTCTCCAGCTCATCAGCCTTCTAGGCTGCCTTCAATCCACATTTAATTCAAATCCTATTCATTGAAGCTGGCTCTTGATGGCTACAGGGAATCTGTTCATTTCCACTGAGCTTTGTATATTTAACCCTGAACAGCACAAACTTTTTACATCAAGTTGTAGACCTCTTTGTTCTCTTGTATTACCAAGAACTCCTATCAATACGTCCGTCTCTCAAATTATCTGTCATCTGAGACTTCGGGGCTGAATATTAAAAGAGTTCACTTATTGCCATTACAAAGTAATAGTAATAATAATAATTAGCAAAATTTACCAGGAAGCCTGCAAAAGCTTCACCTCTTTCCATAACATATTCTTAGACCTGGATTCATTACGAGCATCCTAGATCGACCTTACTAACCTAAACTCTCTTCCACAGTCCTAGATACTACACACGTTTCTGGAAATCTCAGTAAAATTATAATAATCAACATGAATAGTTGTCTACCTAACGTCAATAAATTATGAAATATTTACAGTATTCTCCTCCAATGCATCTGGTTTTTAGTCCATTCCCACTATGTCCATATAGAAAATATTTTTTTTATTTTTGGTTTTGTTTACAAGTATCTAAATACAAAGACTCTTCAAGGCATCAGTTTCTCTTCATGTCAGAGAGCAAGAAGACCATGGAAAGAGGGAGACAAGCTTCAGATCTTCACTTTCCGGTTTTCTTCTCCAAATACAACCCCCCAGACCATCTCCAGCTCTCTAACAGACATCCGGATATGGCCTCTCTACCCTCTCTGGCTTCATTCCTGGGACACTAAGAAGATCCTGGTGACATACCCTGCTTTCCTCTTTCCTGAGGACTCCTTCAGCTACCCCAACTTCTAGCCTCTCCTTATTTCTAAGTGTCAGTTCTCAATACTTAGAACCATATTCTACCCAGAAACCCAAATAACCACATCTGGCAGGATCATGGACAGATTTCCTAACAAGCAAGCCACACCTACTGCATTCTCTTAAAAACCAAAGAGGACAACAGACAGCAAGGATTAAAATGCCCAACCAACAAGACAAGACAGATATCAGCACATAAAAGTATAGTCATACTCAAGCCAGATACCTAGACTCCAGTTTAAAAAACTTAATGATAACAAGAACGACATGTATCCGCTATATTCTAGCAACCCTAATCCAGGAGATCATAAGAAATGCATCATTGCCTAAGCTAAACAAAAACTTCAAAATGCCTGTAATGAATATGCTAGAAGCCTTTACAAGAGGAAATGAATGAACTAAAGAAATTTATTAAAATACAAACAGTAGAATGAAGTGAACTAAAGACTTAAGACAAGAAAGTAGGAATACAACCAGTAATGAAAACTCAAAATAAGGGGGAAATTAAAGTTAAAATGTAGGAACTCAAAAAATGTACCTCATAGGCAAACTTCACCAACATAATCCAAGAGATAGATGAGAGACTCTTAGACATTGAAAACAAGATGGAAGTAATAGATAAACTGGGCAAAGGCAATATTAAATCCAAAATATGTCAGATGTAAAATATCTAGGAAATCTGGAAACTATAAAGAGACCAAATCTATGAATAATAGGAATAGAGAATGGAAAAGAAACCCAGGTAAAAAACTTAGAAAATATTTTCAACAAAATCATAGGTGAAAACTTAGGTAAAAAAAACTTAAAGGAGGAGGCACCTATTAAAGTATAAAAAGCAGGCATAATACCAAGCAGAATGGACCAGAAAAGAAATTTCTAATAGAACAAACAAAACACTAAACACACAGAAAAATGAAACAATATTAAATGCTTCAAGGGGAAAAGGGCAATTAATGTATAAAGACAGATGTGATTAGAGTAACATCTGACTTCGTCATGGAGATTCTAAAGGCAATAAGGGAGACTGGAAAAATGTTCTACAGACTCTATGAGACCACACATAAAAGCCCAGACTATTATACCCAGCAAAACTTTCAAATGCAATATCTGAAGAAAATAAAATATTTCATGATAAGCAAAACAAATATAAGCAATATCTATGTACTAATACAGCTCTACAGATGACATTAGAATAAAAGCTTCAAACAGATGATGTTAAAAACATCCCCTAAAACACTTATAATAAAAAATTCTAAACAAACAAATTGAAGGGAGTGACACACAGCAATAAAATATCAGAAACCAACAAACAGGGATTATTGATAGCTCTCAATGTCAATGGTCTCAGTTTGCAACAAAAAGACATAGACTAACAGAATGGATGCATAAACAAGATCCATCCTTGTGCTGCATCCAAAATATATACCTTAGCATCAAGAGAAGATAACACCTGAAGGTAAAATGATGGAAAAGTTTATTCAAAGCAAATGAAACTAAGAAATAATCCCATTTAGACATTTTAATATCTAAGAAATTGACCTCAAACCAAAATCAGAAGCGATAGGGAAGAACAGTACATTATCATCAAATGAAAAGTTCATCAAGAGGATGTCACAATTCATAACATGTATGCACAAAACACAAGTGCACCTAAATTAATAAAGAACACTACTATAGCTTAAACCACATTACTGACCCTCACACTCTAATATTGGGAGATCTCATTACACCAGGCCCCTAGCTCTTGCAAACTTTATATGCCCCAGTACAAGGGAACACCAGGGCCAAGAAGGAGAGTGTGTGGGTAGGGGAGCAGGGCCAGGGGGAGGGTATAGTGAACTTTCGGGATAGCATTTGAAATGTAAATAAAGAAAATATCTAATAAAAAGAAAAAAATTGCCAATGATTAGAGAAAAAAAAAAAAAAGAAAAGAAAAGTCATTAAAACAAAGCCTAACTAAAGAAATGATGGAATAAACTAACATTATGAACCAAATATACTCACTGATATTTATAGAATATTTCACCCAACGACAATAGAATAACCCTTTTTCTTGGCAGCTCATGAAGTTTTCTTCAAAATTCACCACATAGGTGAACACAAAAGAAATCCCAGCACATAGAAGAACATTGGCATGATACCCTTCATCCTACCTAACCATTATGGTTAACGCTGAATGTCATCAGCAGAAAAAACGTTATTAGAAAAAAAAAAGTCACACTAATTAGAGGTAACTGCATTCATTCATTAAAACAAAGTCAAAGAATTCTAAAATAGTAGTTTAACTTATAAAAGTGGTAAAGGGTTTTATATTTTTCATAAATGCAGAAATAAAAAATGAATTATTTTCTTAGGGGAGAAATATGACTGAGAAAATTTTATATATCCTAAAATTAATTGTTCTATTGTGTGCAGTAAATACATTTTCCAGTGTGTATTCACCTTTCCAAAAATAATTGTTTGATTAAAAATACAATTAGTAATATTTGTACATTATAAATCATTTATATTAATTTTTTGAAATAGACAAGGATATGGTATTTCACTCTCAAAATCATTTATATATACATATATCTAATTAAAATACTCACTTAAACATATTTTGTCTCATATAAAAGCAATTGATTGACATCATATACAGACATATCTAATAGTTAATTATGTAAACAAATACTTAGTATGATGAATTACACAAAGCAATTTACCAAGCCACTGTCTTTATTAAGTCATTTCTTTCATTAAAATTTAATACATTATTATAAAAAGAGTTGCAAATTTAAAAAATTACATACCAAAATTAAACAATTTCTTCTTGAAGCAATGTGTAAAAGTGAGCTCTCAGGGTCCAGATTAATTGAGAATGCTGGTACTCCTACAGGTTCACCCTTCTCCTCAGCTTCTTTCAGCTTTTCTCTAATTCAGCAAAAGGGGACAGCTGCTTCTGTCCACTGGTTGGGTGCAAATACTGCCTCTGACTCCTTCAGCTGCTTGCTGGGACTTCCATAGGGCAGTCATGCTAGGTCATTTTTTTTTGAGCATTCCATAGCCTCAGTAAAAGCATCAGGCCTTGGGACCTCCACTTGAGCTGGACCCCACTTTGGGCCTGTTGCTGGACCTTCTTTTCCTCAGCCTCATCTCCATTTCCATCCCTGTAATTCTTTCAGACAGGAACAATTATGGGTCAGAGTTGTGACTGTGGGATGCCCCCCTCCCTCACTTGATGCCTTGTCTTCTTGCTGGAGGTGGGCTCTATAAGTTCCCTCTCCCTACGGTCAGCCTCTTCATCTAAGTCCAGAGAGTCTCTCACCTCCCAGGTCTCTGGTGCATCTGGAGGGTCCCTTCAACCTCTTACCTCCCAAGGTTGCCTGTTTCCATTCTTTCTGCTGGCCCTCAGGGCTTCAGTCCTTTTCCCTCACCCAATACCAGATCAGGTTCCCTTTCCCCCAGATTCCTCCCCCCATCCATTATCCACTTTCCCTCCCAGGTCCTTCCTTCCCTCCTCACTTGTGGTTGCTTTTTTCTTTTTATTTTATGTATGTGAGTACACTGTCACTGTCTTGAGATACACTGTCTTGAAGACATCAGATCTTATTATAGATGGTTGTGAGCCACCATGTGGTTGCTGGGAATTGAACTCGGGACTTCTGGAAGAACAGTCAGTGCTCTTAACCTCTGAGCAATCTCTCCTGCCCATGCTTTCGTTTTCTTAATAAAATATTTTCCTGTTTATTTAACTTAAAAAAACAATGTGTAAAAGTGATCAAATACGTCTGTTTTCAGATAATTGTTCAAGCTGACTCCAATAGACTATACCCTCCATCCTAGTCAATCTGTATAAAAGGGAACAACTTAGGAAAAGAGGTAAGAAAGGCAAATTGGTAGAGTGAGAGTTAAGAAAAAGGGAAGGAAGGAAGGAAGGAAGGAAAAGACTGGATATAATCTTTAATAATTTCTACGCACATCTACCAAGAGTAGCAAGAAGAATTCTAAGGTGATTTTCAGGATTGACTTGTTGAGGTGCAGAGGCTTTGAATGTGACAAATGTTTCTGTGATTACTTTCTGTCACATGGCACAGTTAACCCTCAAAAGTGAGTTTTTTTTTTTTCCTGATTATTCTGCCCTAGTGAACCTTTAAAGAAATTGTACTCCTCCAGTATTCCCAGGGAAGATCTCAGCTGGGAAAGGGCATGCAGAAAGTCATCATTTCTTGCTTTGGCAATGGGTGAGATGGGGGCCACAGGACATGGAAAAGCTTCTAGGAGTTGACAGTGAGCCTTGCACAACACATGGCAAAACTATTGGGAATCTCGGTCCTACAATTCTGAAAACCTTTATTGTTCCAACAACCCAAAAATTTTAAATCAATTCTTCATTATAATAACCTAGAAATCTGTTGCGACCGGCCTTGACCAGCAAAAACGACACGACGCCTGAGATCCTTCTCAACAGCACTTTCTTCAGGAATTGCCTTACATGATGCTACAGGGAACACAATGGACTAGCAAGGCCACCCTATATACTGGAGCGTTCACTGCCCAGGTGCTCTGTGTCTTACTGTTGCCACGGGATAGGCTAAAGCAGGAATCACTTCAATAACATAAGGCTGGGCAAAGAGGACTTGTGCTGAGTCATTATTATTATCAGATGGGCAGTGGAAGGCAGCGCCATCCTATAATGGCGAATGATATGGCTCACAACAGAAATCAGCCCACAATGACACTGGTTTATCTATTTAAAATTAAGATTCTAGTCTTGTGACATCATGAACATCAGCCCACATAATTATGAAAATCTCGTAATTATCAGTGAATGAGCAAGATGGATCCAAGTCCCAAGAAAATTCAAGGCTTCACCATGAAAAATGACCAGATGGATAAGCGTAGACTAAATGTATCATACTGTATTGCCAGAGATACACCAGCATCACTGGGTCCAAACTCTGGCGAGGACTGATTCACTCTGAGACTGGTCTGCATACCTTCTTGGTGCTGTGGCTGTAAATAACAACTCTTTTTGACAGACAGGAAGTATATTTCCTCTCCGGATGCAATATTATATGGAATCCTTAAAAATATTTAACGTAAAGTATTCAATATTTGTTATGCATGACCAGTCATGCCAAAAGTCAAGACTATATGATTTCAAGCAGCAGAAGAATACATCCACAAGTGAACACGTTGACAGAAGCTTTAAAATAATTGTGCTTAATATGTTCTATAAAATAAATCAAAATAATAAGAGGAAAATAAATCAAAGCACTTCTGCATAGTTCAGCAGAGAACTGAACTACGGAAATAAAGATTTCCTTCTGAACTAAGAAATGCAACCTAATAGTAAAATCTTGTCTTCTACTATCTCTACAAAAGTTCGTGTCCATTTTCTGAAAGAAAATCACCAAATAGTTAGCTTAACGTACATATTCGTAGTTATAAACTATATCATGATTTTGCAAAATGCAGGCAAGAACAAATACATAAACCTTTGCTTGCAAGAGGCTCAGCAGGGTTGTTATTTATATGATTCATATCTAGCTATGCTCTTGAGAAGAGCTTGTACTTTTATTCAAGTATGGAAAATACCATATTAGTTGGGCAAACAAATAACTTTTTATTCTTGAGTTACTCAGTTACCAGGAATTTGAGAAATGCACAATTTCACATTTATTGATGCTCTGAAAATTCCTAAATCAAAAGTGCAATCCTTTAAGGACTTCAATGTGGGAAACATGGAAACCCAGACACACACACACACACACACACACACACTCTCAAATGTCATTTTGAAAGACACTCCGAAATTGCTGCCTTTCAAGTTCATAAAACACTGTCACAAGTATCTCACTACAAAATGTCATTAA
>NC_034602.1:70793671-70794898 GCF_900095145.1 Mus pahari
TTGGACACTACCTTTATGCAATCAGACATATCCTCCAGAGGATGCTAAACTGCATACTAGCTGCCCTCTGTGCAGTGCTTAGCCTCACATCCCATGGTAATCTGGCTGTCCAGGTGATAGCTCTGTCTGGGTGATCGCCTTCTTTTAGTAACTGGTAATCACATCCAAAATAGAGCACTGGTCTGTTCACCGCTCAACCATCATTCATACTCATGCACACAGGGGTGAGATTTTAGTGAGGCAAGCCACACAGCCACACAGCGGGATCTTCTCCACTGTCCATAGCTACAAGAGCCTGATATACCACAGCCCTATGTCTGGCATGATCTCTTTTTAGAAAACAGAAGCACCACAAGCAGATGAACACAGCCAGACACATAATAGCAGCCATAGCAGCCATGCCCGCCCACTCTTTAATCCAAGAAAAGGCTTGGGTGATCCATGATGTGAAGTCTCCGAGGGTAACTGGATCCAATCTCGTTGCACTGATTGAGGCTATCTGTGGTCACCAGTCTCCAGGTTATCATCAAATGTCAGCATTAGAGGGAGGATCCACTTTGTGTTGTGATGATTTTCTTGTCAATCTCTCAGGCACCCAAACAGGATCTGATCGGTTCTGTGGAAAAATACAAAGCGCTCCCCTAGATCTGGGCCATTCCATCTGGCATAGTCATCATGGACACTGGTCTGGCTCATGTGCCGATCTGCGACAGAACGGCCAGCATCATCAAGAATCAAAAATTTTAAGGTGAAGAGAGCAAGGGATAGTTGTTCCTTGGGGTACGGCCTGAGCCTATTCCCCCTTTCTGTTT
Source organism: Mus pahari (assembly GCF_900095145.1). NCBI lineage: Eukaryota > Metazoa > Chordata > Mammalia > Rodentia > Muridae > Mus > Mus pahari. The sequence goes on from NC_034602.1 coordinate 70,794,484, forward strand.
TTGTATGATTTCTTTCAATGTGCGATGGGCACGTTCAACAATGCCTTGTCCTTGCGGATTATACAGCAAGCCAGTAACATGGGTAACCTTCATTTGTGTGCAAAAGGTAGCAAAAGATTGTGCCGTATATGCTGGACCATTATCTGTTTTTAATTGTTCTGGTTTACCCCACACAGCCCAGGCCTCCAAACAGTGGGTGATGACGTTACGCATCTTCTCACCGGTCATAGGTGTGGCATGTATGACACCAGAACAGGTGTCTAGAGAAACATGGACATATTTAAGTGTCCCAAAAGAAAGAATATGTGTCACATCCATTTGCCACACCTTTAATGGCAGAAAACCATGAGGATTTATTCCAATATGGGGTGGGTGTAAAAAAGTAACACATTCTCTGCATTCAAGGACAATACTG
>NC_034602.1:70795703-70799875 GCF_900095145.1 Mus pahari
AAGGATGTACCCTCTCCCTTAAAGGGTGTATAAGGGGGAGGGGCTGATGGCTTGGCCCTTTTCCTAATTTTTATAGTCCCTACATTTTCTTGCAGAGGGGCACGACCGTATCTATCATCTTCATGGTGCCCTGCCTTGTCTTCCAATTCTTCCTCCTCCCTGCTACTGAGCTCTGTGTCATTTTCTAAGGTCAGCTCCCTAAGGGAAGGGTAAAGGAATGACCCCCCTCTGCTAGCTTTTGCTCCTCTCTCATTTAGCTTTGGTTTCGCTCTCCTTCTCTTTGCACTAGGCTGTTTCAAGCAAAAGCAGCAACAAGTACAAAGAAAAAACAAAACTAACACTAACACTGTCAGGCCTGAATAGCTGAGAAGCCAGGCCAATATAGCTACAATCTAGTAAGCTTTAATTGTCCCAAAAATCCGGGACCCTTATCGCCCCAATCCGGGGAACTTATTGCCCCAATCCAGGTACCTTATTGCCTCCTTATCTCCGGAGAACCTTATCACCTCTACTTACCCTAGGGGACTTACCGGTACCACCGTCCTGGTGTTGAAGAGTTCTGGATCTATGAGGGTCTCTTCTCGGGTCCCCGTACGGACCATCAGCTGTCGAGACCGGCCTTGACCAGCAAGAATGACGCGACGCCTGAGATCCTTTTGCTTGCAAGAGGCTCAGCAGGGTTGTTATTTATATGATTCATATCTAGTTATGCACTTTATTCAGGAACGCCTTTCATGATGCTACAGGGAACACAATGGACTAGCAAGGCCACCCTATATACTGGAGTGTTCACTGCCCAGGTGCTCTGTGTCTTACTGTTGCCACGAGATAGACTAAAGCAAGAATCACTTCAATAACATAAGGCTGGGCAAAGAGGACTTGTGCTGAGTCATTATTATTATCAGATGGGCAGTGGAAGGCAGCGCCATCCTATAATGGCGAATGATATGGCTCACAACAGAAATCAGCCCACAATGACACTGGTTTATCTATTTAAAATTAAGATTCTAGTCTTGTGACATCATGAACATCAGCCCACATAATTATGAAAATCTCGTAATTATCAGTGAATGAGCAAGATGGATCCAAGTCCCAAGAAAATTCAAGGCTTCACCATGAAAAATGACCAGATGGATAAGCGTAGACTAAATGTATCATACTGTATTGCCAGAGATACACCAGCATCACTGGGTCCAAACTCTGGCGAGGACTGATTCACTCTGAGACTGGTCTGCATACCTTCTTGGTGCTGTGGCTGTAAATAACAACTCTTTTTGACAGACAGGAAGTATATTTCCTCTCCGGATGCAATATTATATGGAATCCTTAAAAATATTTAACGTAAAGTATTCAATATTTGTTATGCATGACCAGTCATGCCAAAAGTCAAGACTATATGATTTCAAGCAGCAGAAGAATACATCCACAAGTGAACACGTTGACAGAAGCTTTAAAATAATTGTGCTTAATATGTTCTATAAAATAAATCAAAATAATAAGAGGAAAATAAATCAAAGCACTTCTGCATAGTTCAGCAGAGAACTGAACTACGGAAATAAAGATTTCCTTCTGAACTAAGAAATGCAACCTAATAGTAAAATCTTGTCTTCTACTATCTCTACAAAAGTTCGTGTCCATTTTCTGAAAGAAAATCACCAAATAGTTAGCTTAACGTACATATTCGTAGTTATAAACTATATCATGATTTTGCAAAATGCAGGCAAGAACAAATACATAAACCTTTGCTTGCAAGAGGCTCAGCAGGGTTGTTATTTATATGATTCATATCTAGCTATGCTCTTGAGAAGAGCTTGTACTTTTATTCAAGTATGGAAAATACCATATTAGTTGGGCAAACAAATAACTTTTTATTCTTGAGTTACTCAGTTACCAGGAATTTGAGAAATGCACAATTTCACATTTATTGATGCTCTGAAAATTCCTAAATCAAAAGTGCAATCCTTTAAGGACTTCAATGTGGGAAACATGGAAACCCAGACACACACACACACACACACACACACTCTCAAATGTCATTTTGAAAGACACTCCGAAATTGCTGCCTTTCAAGTTCATAAAACACTGTCACAAGTATCTCACTACAAAATGTCATTAAGCTATTTTGATTTCCCTATGAAAAATGAAAAACTGAAAAGAAATAAGATTAAAGATTCATCTGTGTCAGCAGTTCTCAACCTGTAGGTCTCAATCCCCTTAGGAGCAAACTGATTGTTTCACAGGGGTCACCTAGGACCACCAGAAAACACAGATATTTACACTGTGATTCACAACAGTAAAAAGTTACAGTTATGAAGTTACAACAAATATAATTTTATGGTTGGGATCACCACAACATGAGGAACTGTATTAAAGGGTCACAGCATTAGTAAGGTTAAGAACCAGTGGTCTATGGTTAATTACCTGTTGTGAACCTATCTTAAAAGAAATTAAATAGTGTTTACCAATATTTAACTGATCCCATGCCAACCACTCCATAGAACCAAACACAAACTGATTTGCATACAACATAGACACCATTTATATACTGTTTTTTATTTTGTTCTTTAAAAGAATCATGGAAATTTTCATCTATTGACAAGTTAAAATATATTATTAAAAATAAATAATCTGTGTTTTGTTATTTTAGCTTTAGAACATAGGGCTCTCAGAAAATCAGCTTCTTTAGAAACATAATTTTAATAAGTAAACTCTTAACATTTACAATATTCTTAGGGTAGCAGTTCAATAATAGGCATTAGCCAGCCACATTTTTGTAGGTAAAAATTACTAATGCTAAAATAAAAAGAAAATGACTAACCAGACATTCACTTAGCTAAGAAATACATGTTTTGTTTTTATAAAAAAACAAAACATAATTTTAGTTTTTTATAAAAACAAAATGTTTAGTGAGGTCACAGTTAACTATATATCAAAGTGTTTAAATTTTTGCACACAAGAAAATAATAAAATATATAAAGTTGAAATCAAAACTAAAAATCACTTGGGAGTTTATAATAGGAAATTTTAGTGATGCATAGATTTCTCAGGAATAATTATGAAATAGTATGCAAACATTTATTCATATATATGAATTATAAGTCTTTAGCCTCTGTACAAGCCAATAGTGCCATATCTCAGTCCTGTTTTTAAATGTTTTAGACAAATCTACTGAAGTGAGGTAATATAAATTTTTACTGCCAAGCTTCCTTTTCAAATAAGCATTAAAAATGTAGCAAACTGTTAAATATTTATTATTAATTTTCCTATTTGTAATATGGGGACTTTTGATAATTCAAAACTTGTATTTCTTTCAAGGCTGGATATTATAGAATTTCACATTGCATAAATTTCACATTTACATAAATGGTTTTCCATCTCTGGATTAGATCCTAACCTGCTCACTCCAAATGTCTGCAGAAAACTACATACACCTATATGCAATATTAATATTTTGCACTTCCCAGTTCTGTTCCACAGAAGAATAGCCAATGAACAGTAAATAAATTAAACAATATTTGGGAAAAATATTACCCATATTTATAATGATTAAATATGGTTTATAGCTCTCTGAAATTCCTGAGGTTCACTTACTACTTTGTTTAATGGTAGTAAAGGTAATAAAAAAAAAAGTGATATTTGGGCCAGTTCATGGGCCATTTTCTATACATATCTACAAAATACTGTCACTGAAAGGGCTATCCATAAAGCCCTTAACCATCCCTAGGCTTTCAACAGATGGTACATGTTACTGGATGGCCTGTCTCTCCACAGGCATGTGTTCAACATAGTGACTTAGAGCGGTTAACAGAAAACATTAGTCAAAGGTAAAACTGACTTAATTATGTAAAACATGTCTAAAAGTAAGATATATTTGATAATATATGTCTTGAAATAAAATCCGCAATGAGTTATTTCACAAATTTCTGGTATAGGTGTTACTATGGAGTTTTCAGAGGTTGATCTCATTGTGAACGGGGCAAGCTTTTATTCCAGATACATTAGCCTGGGCTCCTCTGCCTGGGTCTTTCAATAGAAGGCAGAGAAGGGACCACTCTTTCTTTTTTTTTTTTTAAATTTATTTTTTTTTCTTTATTTACATTTCAAATGCTATTCCAAAAGTTTCCTATATCCCTCCCCCCACCTCTGCTCCCCTACCCACCCACTCCCACTAC
>NC_034602.1:70800533-70816894 GCF_900095145.1 Mus pahari
CCCCCCACCCCCCACCCACCCACTCCCCAACCCACTCACTCCTGCTTCCCTGTCCTGGCATTTCTCTACACTGCGCCATGGAGCCTTCACATGACCAAGGCCCTCTCCTACAAGTCCATCCTCTGCTTCATATGTGGCTGAAGCCATGGGTCCCTCCATGTGTACTCTTTGTTTGATGATTTAGTCCCTGAGAGCTCTGGGAATACTGATTGGTTCATATTGTTCCTTCTCTGAGGGTCCAAACCCCTTCAGCTTGTTGGGTCCTTTCTCTAGCTCCTTCATTGGTGACCCTGTGCTCAGTCCAATGATTGGCTGAGAGCATCCACCTCTGTATTTGTCAGGCACTGGCAGAGCCTCTCAGGAGACAGCTATATCAGGCTCCTGTCAGCAACCCTTGTTGGTGTCTACAATAGTGTCTGGGTTTGGTGATTGTATAAGTGATGGATCCTCAGGTGTGGCAGTCTCTGAATGGCCTCTGCTTTTATTGTTTGTAACAATAAAAACAATAGAAAACCCACAGACAAGTGGAAGCTGAACAACACTCTACTCAATGATAACTTGGTTAAGGAAGAAATAAAGAAATTAAAGACTGTTTAGAATTTAATGAAAATGAAGCCACAATAAACTTATGGGACACCATGAAAGCGTGCTAAGAGAAAAACTCATAGCTCTGAACACCTCCAAAAAGAAACTGGAGACAGCATACACTAGCAGCTTGACAGCACATCTGAGAGCTATAGAACAAAAAGAAGCAAATACACCCAAGAGTAGACATAGGGAAATAATCAAACTCAGGGCTGAAATCAACCAAATAAAAACAAAAAGGACTATACAAAGAATCATCCAAAACAGGAGCTGGTTCTTTGAGAAAATCAACAAGATAGATAAACCCTTAGCCAGACTAACCAGAGGACACATGGATAGTATTCAAATCAACAAAATCAGAAATGAAAAGGGAGGCAAACAGAAACTGAGGAAATCAAAAAAACAAAACAAAACAAAACAAAACAAAACAAAAAAACAAAAAACAAAACATCAGCTCCTACTACAAAAGCCTATACTCAACAAAAATGGAACTTCCACAACACTCCTGGAGATCCCGCTAATGTTTCTCTGTGTTTGTTTTGGTCAGATGATGGGTGGAGCCTCTCAGAGCAGTTTTACTAGGTTCCTATCTACAAGCATAACATAATTGGTTCTTACCAATGGGATAGTTTTCAAGTTAGACAAGTCACTGGTTGGCTATTCCCTCAGTCGCTGCTCCATTTATGTCCCTTCACTTTTTGTAAGAAGGGCAAATTTTGGGTGGAAAGATTTGTGGGTGGTTTGGTGTCCTTATACCTCCACAGGAAGTCCTGTCTGTCTACAGGGGGTAGCCAACTCAGGAACCATATCCCTCACTGCTAGTAGTCTCAGCTAGAGTAACCTTCATAGACTGCCTGGAGCCTCCCCATTTCAGGTCTCTGGTATGTCCTAGAGGAACGGCTCCCTCAACTAGCTGCCTATTTCCATTCACTCTCCAGCCCCTCAGTCCCCAATTCTCCCTACATCTGATCAAATGCCCTGTTCCTCTCCCTACCCCCTCTTTCACCCTGTTCACTCCCTCCTTCAACCTGCAAAGACAATTTTATTTTCCCTTCCGAGTGACATTCAAGCATCATCTGTTGACCCCTTTTGTTATTTAGCTTCTTTAGGTCTATGGATTTTATCATGGGTATCATGTACATTATGGATAATGTCCACTTATAAGTAAGTACATACCATGTATGTCCTTCTGTGCCTGGGTTACCTCAGGATAGTTTTCTAGTTCCATCCATTTGCCTGCAAATTTCATGATGTCCTTGTTTTTAACAGCTGGGTAATATAGCATTGTGTAAATGAACCACATTTTGTATATCCGTTTATGGTTGATTGATATCTGGGTTGTTTGAAGTTTCTTCTACGAGAAATCAAGCTGCTACAAGCATAGTGGAACAAGTGTCCTTGTGGTATGGTGGAGCACCTTTTGGATACAAGTACAAGCACTGAGTCCCAAGCTAGAACTATTCTCAATTTTATGAGATGCCACCAGATTGATTTCCTGAGTGGTTGTACCAGATTGCACTCCCACCAGTAATGGAAAAATGCTTCCCTTTCTCCACATCCTCACCACCATGCGCTGTCACATGAGCTTTAGATCTTACTCATTCTGGCCTGTGTAAGGTAGAATCTCAGAGTCCTTTCAATTCACATTTTCCTGATGACTAGGGTAATTGAACATTTCTTTGAGTGTATCTTGGCCATTAAGAGTTCTATTGAGAGTTCTCTGCTTATCTGTGTACCCCATTTTTAATTGAGTTATTTGGTTTGTTTTTGTCTAACTTCTTAAGTTTTTGTATATTTTGGATATTAGCCCTCTGTCAGATATAGGGTTGCTGAAGATCCTTTCCCAATGTGTAGGCTACTATTCTACTATTTTGTCCTAATGAGGTCACTAATATATACTATCATGCCATCTGTGAATAGTGATGATTTGACCTCTTCCTTTCCAATTTGTATCCCCTGATCTCCTTTAGTTGTCTGATTGTTCTAGCTAGAACTTCAAGAACAATATTGAAGAGCTGGGAGAGAGTGGGCAGCCTTTCCTTGTCCCTGATTTTTAGTCAAATTGTTTAAGTTTTTCTCCATTTAATTTGATGTTGGCTATTGCATACTATACATTGCCTTCATTGTGTTTAGGTGCGTGCCTTATATCCCTGCTCTCCCCAGGAATTTTACCATGAAGGGGTGTTCTATTTTTGTTCCAAAGGTTTTTTCAGGATCCAATGAGGTGATCATGTGCTTTTATTTTTTTCTTTCAGTTTTTTTACATGGTGAATTACATTGATATATTTTCATATATAGAACCACCCCTGCATCCCTGGAATGAAGCCTTCTTAATCATGGTGAATGATGTTTTTTAGTGTTCATAGAGTAGATTTGTATTTTATTGAGTGTTTTTGCATCAAAGTTTATAAGGGAAATGGTCTGAAATTTTTTTGTTGTTGTTGTTGAGTCTTTGAGTGATTTTGGTATTAGAGTAACTGTGGTCTCATAGAATGGGTTAGATAGTGTTCCTTTTATATCCATTTTGTGGAATAGTTTGAAGAGTATTGGTATTAGCTCTTCTTTGAAAGTCTGGTAAAATTCTGCACTATAACCAACTTAACCTGAGCCATTTTTGGTTGGGAGACTTTCAATGACTGCTTCTACTTCCTTAGGAGCAACAGAATTCTGTGTATTGTTTACCTGGTCTTGACTTAACATTTCATTGAGACTTGTCGATTTTGCGATTTTTGGAATTTTTGGATATTTTTGGATTTCCCCAATGTCTAATTTTATGTCCCATTTTCCATTTCTGATTTTGTTAATTTGGGTACTGCCTTTTAATTAGTTTATCTGAGGGTTTGTCTATCTTGTTGATCTTTTGTCCAAGACCCACCTTTTGCTTTCATTGATTCTTTGTACTATTCTCACTATTTCTAGTTGATTGAGTTCAGTCCTGAGTTTGGTTATTTCCTGCTGTCTGCTCCTCATGGATGTATTTTCTTATTTTTGTTCTAGAGTTTTCAGGTATTCTATGAAGTCAGTAGTATAAAATCTCACTAATTTCTGTATGGCAGCACTTAGTCCTATGAACTTTCCTCTTAACACTACTTTCCTTGTGTCCCATCAGTTTGAATGTCTTGAGCCTTCATTTTCATTGAATTCTAGAAACTCTTTAATTTCTTTATTTCTTCTTTGATCCAGTGGTCTCTGTGTAGAGAATTGTTCAGATACCATGAGCTAGTATGTTTCTGTTGGTGTTGAAATCCAGCTTTAATCCATTGTGATTATTATTTCAATCTACCTGTATCTGTTGAGGTTTGCTTTGTGACCAATTATATGGTAAATTTTGGAGAAGGTTGTATGAGGTGCTAAGAAGAAAGTATATGCTTTTGTTTGGGTGAAATTTTCTGAAAATATCTGTTAGGTGTACTTGGTTCCCCAATTGTCAGTTTCATTATTACTATTTTGTTTCTCTTTGATGATCTGTCCTTTGGTGGAATGGGGTGTCTCACTATCAATGTGTGAGATTTGATGTATGATTTAAGCTTTGGCAATGTTTTTTTAATGAATGTTCTTCTATTTGGGACATAGATGTTCAGAACTGAGACATTATCTTAGTGGATTTTTCCTTTAATAAGTGAAAGGGTCCTTTTGATTACTTTCTATAGGAAGTATATTTTATTAGAAATTGGAAGGGCTACTCCAGATTTTTGCTTGGAAAACTTTTTCCAGCCCCTTATGCTGAGGTAATGTCTATCTTTTTGCTAAGGTGTATTTCCTGTATGCCATAGAATGATAGATCCTATGTTCAAATCCATTCTTTTAGCCTTTGTCTTCTTATTGGAGACTTGAGTCCATTGATGTTGAGAGATATTAGCAACCAATGGTAGTTAGTTTTTGCTTTTTTTTTTATGTTGGTGGTGATTGTGTGTGTGTGTGTGCGCATGCGCACGTGTGTGTGTGTGTGTGTGTGTGTGTGTGTGTGTGTATGTGTGTGTGTGTGTATTTCTCTTCTTTAGGTTTTACAGTGTGAAGTTATTCATTTTTTTTAGTTTTAGGGGTATGTAGTTATTCTTACAGAGCTGAAGTTTTCTTTCTTATATCCTCTGTAGGGCTGGATTAGTACGAAAATATGGTTTAAGTTTGATTTTATCATGAAATATCTTGAGTTTTTTTTTTACATCTATTGTATTTAATAATTTTGCTGGGCGATATAGTCTGGACTGACATCTGTGGCTTCTTAGCATCTTCATGACATCTGCTCAGGCCTGTCTAGCTTTTGGAGTCTCTGTTGAAACATCAGGTATAATTCTGATAGGTCTCCTTTATATGTTACTTGGCTTTTTTTTTTTTCCGGCAGCTTTTAATATTTCTTCTATGTTCTGTACATTTAGTGTTTTGATTATTATGCAGTGGGAGGATTTTCTTATCTGGTCTAATCTATTTGGTGTTGTGTATGTTTCTTGGTTGTTTATAACCATCATTTTCTTTCAGTTATTGAAATTTTCTTCTGTGATTTTGTTGAAGATATTTCCTGGGCCTTTCAGCTGGGGATATTCTCCTTCTTCTATTCCTATTATTCTTAGGTTTGGCCTTTTCATAGTGCCCAGACTTTTTAGATGTTTTGTGTTAGGAACCTCTTAGATTTTTTTATTTTCTTTGATTGATGTGTTGATACCTTCTATCATATCATTTCTTCTATCACATATGTGCATGGGATTTTCTCTTCCATCCCATTTATTCTGTTGCTGATGCTTGCCTCTATCGCTCCTATTCTCTATTCTATGTTTTCCATCTGCACGATTGCCTAAGTTTGTGTGTTATTGCTTCTATTTTCATTTTCAGGGTTTGAATGGTTGTATTCATTTGCTTCACCTGATTTCATTTTCCTGAATTTCTTTATACCTACTCATTTCCTCTTTAAGTGTCTCTACCTGTTTTATTCTATTTTCCTGTTTTTCTTTAACAGATTTAGTCATATCCTCTTTAAAGGCCTCAATCTTCTTCATTAGACTAGGCATAAGGACATTTTCTTGAACTACAGGTGTGTGAGGACATCCAGGGCTTGCTGGATAGTGGAATAGCTGGGTTCTGGTGGTGCCATGTCATGCTGCCTTTTGCTAGTTGTTCTCTTATGCTTGCCTTTAGCAGTCTGCTTGTCCCTGTGTTGGCAGACCTGGTAGTCTCTGTTGGCAGCAGGCCTCTGGGACTGCAGGCAGCACTGTTGCAGGGTATGTTAATACAGATCCACCTGGAATTGCAGGCAAAGGTGTGGACCAGAAGATGGAGTGTAGAAGAGGCAGAACTCACAGCCAAGAGGACCCAGTAGACAGGGAAATAGAATGTGGGGATCTCATCTGATTGTAGCAGTGAGTGACAGGAGGCATCAAGTGATGCAGACAGAGCTGAGAAAATCTGGAAAGCAGTTTTCACTCTGAAGGTTCCCATACACAAAAATGGAAGTTATGGAATTTAGTGGAAATACTAAAAGATAATCAGAGTTCCTACTGAAGTAGTTATTGATAGTTCAAACTCACCCTCTGAGACTCAGTCTTTTTGGACAATTCCATGATAATCTCCCTAACAGCCCTAATTCCTAAAGTCAATTCTAATTCATTTGGTTTTATTTAACGAATTTTTATGCCATCTACATATGTCCCTTGCTCCCTTCCATATCTGGGAACAGCATGAGGGATAATTGATCATAGATGTGGCTGCTAAACAAGCCCAGACTTAAATTTACATTTTAACTTCATTGACCTTAAAACTCTCTGATATTTGACATTTATTATATATAACCAAGTATACTTTTCAAGAATATTGTATGAGTTAAATATACTATTTTATAAAAGTAAGATTTAGAATAATTTATGACACATAAATACTTATTTTCTAGAGATTGGTTATATTCTACTCTAAATTACAATTTTAATATTTGGTTTCTTCAGAAAAAATAGAATGTTTTATATATCTTATACATCTTTGAAACTACAACATAATTTTAGAGTTCTGTGCACATTTTTATGGTTGTGCATCTGAATGTGCAGGTACAAGTGTGATATACATGTCTGTATATGCACATGTAGAAGCCAAATAATGACTCCTGGTGTCTACTTCAATTGTTCTCTCCTCTACTTTTGGAGACAGCGTTCTTTCTTAATGTGAAGCTTGCTTATTTACCTTGGTTTGATGGCCAACAAGTTCCTAATCCTGCCCATCTTTTCTCCAGTATGCTGGCATTCCATGCAAGAAGAGCTGTGCCAAACTTCTGTGTTGATGCTCGGGATTTGAACTCAGGTCCTCCAGTTCTGACATCAAGGCCTCTTAACCACTAAACCTTCTGCCTAGTACTATATATATGTGTAGGAATGTATTGAATTAAACTAAATGCCCACGAGCACAAGACGCCAAGAGACAGTAAGAATCCTTCCTTAGAGTCTTCAAAGGAGGCATGTCCCTTTCGACTTTTGATTCCAGATTTTCTTCGATTCATAAATATGTAACAGGAAATTTCTATTATTTTAAACTGCCAGTGTTATGAAAATTTTCAATAGTGGCCTCAATAAGTGAGTACAATAATGAAAAAACATGTTTGCACCAAAGGACCATAGTTAAATTAATGCCAACATTATTCTCTTATGTCCAGAGAATGTTGAGTATTTTTTTTCTTTGTTTGTCTATTTGTTTTATTGCATATGAAGCATTAGATAAATCAAGTACTTAACTTATATCCAGTTTCTCTATCAAAATAATACGATGATGCTTAAAATTTTTAGATTTGTATTGCATCAATTACAATAAGGAATCCATTTCATCTTTTAAATAATACTATTTAGTCAGCATTAGCAATGATAATGCTAATTAGTGGTAACTTTGAACAGGGCCCTGTTGCTGACCAATGGTGTTGTGATTCCTGCTACAACAGACTTGCTAAGGTGTATTTACATTGTGCCTTCCTTAAACTAATTTAAGATTTAAATGATACAAAATGAACTTTCCAATTATGAGCATGTCTTAGAAAGTCAAATTTATATTTTTAAATAAACAGGGTATAAAGTATATTGTTTATTTTCAGATCTATAAGCAAAAATGCCTGATTCAGAGCATTGTGGAGTTTACATGCAGTCCCGAGCATTGTCCTGAAAACTCCACGTGATAAACAGTGTCTGTATTCCTAAAGATTCAGTTCTACAAAGAGAAAACCCAAGTACTTAAATGTATAATGGTAAAATAAGTGTAGCAGGGGAGAAACACTTAACAGCACAAGTTCGAAATCCCAGCCCGAGTTTGCACACTCTCGTGTCTCTTCATTTTCTTTGTGAACTTATATTTATGTTCTATCCTTAAAAGTTAGGATTTTTGTTGTTTTTGTTGTTTGTTTTGTTTTATCTCATTCCTTGGAAGGTTCCTTTGTAATCCCCACACTGGCACTGACCTGCTTTTGTAAATATGCAAAATACAATCATTTAACAATGCTGTCTTTCTATTCTGATTTCCCACTGACCCTTATGCTTTGTGTTTTCAGCTTAATGCTAACTTTAGGGGAATATAATTTAACTTAAGTGAAATAACATTATTTCCTCTTTTCCTTTCTTTACTCCACCACTTCCATGCACCCCACTTTGCCTCACCTCACATTATGGCCTTTAAAAAAATATGTTTAATGAAATTCTTATAGCCTTCTCAAGTTAAGCTCAATGCACCTGCTTAGTTAACATCTTGCTCCCTTAGCTAGGGAAGAAATCTTGGGTTCTTCCTACCATGATGTTCACCCAATTCCATGGCACAAAGGTAAAGGATATGTGTTGGCTTTTGAAGTATATAGAGCGTCCCACAGAACGTAGCACTGAAGCACTTAGGAAAGGAAGAAGCAAAGAATACCATGGCTGCCACCCTTAGTCAGTCACCAAGCCATTCTTTCAAGCCTTGTAGCTGACATGCGAAATAAGGTTAATCAAGGTCTTCTACATTTCGAAAGGGTTCACAATTTTTCCTGACACTACGCCTAATAAAGTGAAAATCAGTTTTTCTAATAATAGTAATAGTGACAAGATTAAAGCTCGTTTTAAGGGCCATTATATTATATTTCTCTTATAAAAGCAATATTGTATGGTACCCATGTTTAAAGAGTCTACAGGAAATGGCAAGGAAAAGTTAAAAATATCAGGGTGATCTGTAGTGCACGTATTTAATACAGATTTTATTTTTCTAGCTGTTATGATGAAGGTGGAATTGGCTATGATTTCTTGCCTCACTCTAAATAAATGTTCACTTATATATTTATTTTATGTATATAATTCGTATTTATTTTGTTAATGAACCAATCAAGATTTTATAAGCTTCAGCCTCTATAAAACTGGGTGCTCTCTTGCCCAGTTCAATTTAAGTGTTAAGTGATAGCCCACAAAAAGAAAACATTAAAATGTGTGTATTTGAATACATATTAATGTACATACATAAATAGATGAAACTGTTAAAGAGCCCAATATCTAAATATAATCCTGGCAATCTGAGAACTTTACAGCTCACATAAAGACCAGACTCTGTCTCACAACATTCATCCTTTCATGGAGAACACTTTCCAGGTGTGATTTGATTCTTACTCTGTCTTCACTGGAATGCAAATGAAACATACCACCACATTAATCTTCATATAGCAGTTGCTATTGGGCAAATGGGTGATAAGAAGAGGAAGAAAAACAAAATAAGAAGGGTGATAACTTTCTGATTTTGATATAATTGAGACTTTAGGTCTTTTTTTTTTTCTTTCTTTCTTTTTTCTTTTTTCTTTTTTATTTTTTATACTCCAGATTTTATTCCGCCACCCCGTCCATCCTCCAACTGTTCCACATCCTATAACTCCTCCCTATATCCCTGTTTTCACGAGGATATCCCCACCCTCCAACCCCACCCCCACCTGATCTCTAAATTTCCTGGGCCTCCAGTCTCTTGAGGGTTAGGTGCATCATCTCTGAATGAACACAGATCCAACAGTCCTCTGTGGTATGTGTGCTGGGGGCCTCATATCAGCTGGTGTATGATGCCTGTTTGATGATCTAGTGTCGTTTGAGAGATCTTGGGGGTCCAGGTGAATTGAGACTGCTGGTCCTCCTACAGGGTCCCCCTACTCCTCAGCTTCTTCTAGCCTTTCCCTAATTCAACCACAGGGGTCATCAGCTTCTGTCCATTGATGGGGTGCAAATATCTGCATCTGACTCTTTCACCTGCTTGTTGGGTCTTCCGGAGTGGAGCGTAGTCATGCTAGGTCCCCTTTTATGAGCAGTCCACAGGCTCAGTAATAGTGTCAGGTCTTGGGACCTCTCCTTGAGTTGGATCCCACTTTGGGCCTGTCACTGGATCTTCTTTTCCTCAGACTCCTCTCCGTTTCCATCCCTGTAGATTTTTCAGATAGGAAAAATTCTGGGTCAGAGTTGCAACTGTGGGATGGCAACCCCCTTCCTCACTTGATGCCCTGTCTTCCCACTGGTGGTGGGCTCTATAAGTTCTCTCTCCCTATGTCAAGCATTTCATCTAAGGTCCCTCCCTTTGAGTCCTGAGAGTCTCTCATCTTCCAGGTCTCTGGTGCATCCAGGAGGGTCCCACCTACCTCTTATCTCCCGAGGAGATATCTCTCTCTCCATTCTGTCTGCTGGCCCTCAGGGATTTCAGTCCTTTTCCCTCACCACATACATGATTATGTTCCAGTCACCCCACCCCACCCCCAACCTTGATGAGGCCTCTGTCTTACCTGATTTGCCACTCTCAAAACATCCCTGAGGAAATCACCTGTTATAGGCCAGTGCAAATGAAAGTTCTATGAGTCAACAATGACAAGACTGAAAAATCACCCCCGTATTAGCAAGTCAAAAGAATATTTTAATAATAAAATGTGGATGGTAAAGAAGGCTGCAGAAGAAAAACATGAAATGGAAAGGTGAACTATGTATTTTTCTCTTTGTTAAAAACTTATTTTATCTTGGAAATACAGCATTAAGATTCTTTAAATTGCCTGTGAAGATACTCTTCAACATAATGCAAATCTACCTTTCTAAAATGAAAATTTACTTTTCTTGTCTTTGTATGTTTACAGATATTTATGGATTTCAAAGAATCAAGTATCTATAGAAAAATATTAAGGGCATAGTGATAAGAATAAGTAATGTGTGTTAAAAGAGATAAATCTCTTTCAAAGAAAGCTCATATGCTTGAAAGTAGGTTTAGGACTGAGACATTTTTACAGTTTAAGAGAAAAAATGGCCTAATCATGAGCTAACTTAATTTATTACATACTGCACAAAAAAGTGCAGTTAAAAACTATATGCTTGATAACAGTGAAATATGCAAACCCGAATACAAATAAATGTATAAATAATAAAACAAATTTAAAAAATTTTAAATAATATTTAGGTTATGAAATAATTCTCCACCACTTAATTAGAAGTGTTAAGTGGTAGGATAAGTTAACTATTAGTATTGGAATAGAAAAAAATCAAATACTGAAAAATATTGTAAAACCTCTATGTAGAACTGAAAATAATGTTTTCAGAAGTTATAGTGCAGCATTCCAGTTTATATTTTAAGTAAATTTCATATAATTTGTATCTTTATTATCTGAGTTTCAAAAATACACATTTAATAATGATATGTGTGTGTGTATGTGTGTGTGTGTATGTACATATGTGTATTCATGAGCATGCAAGGATATGTAAGTAAGAAGCCCCGAGTTCAATTTTAACCATCATCATCATCATCATCATCATCATCATAATAGTACATTAAAGTAAAATGGAAACCACCTAAGTAGGAAGAGATTTAGAATGCCATAAACAAAGAACAGTTGCATCACTTTGGAACATGCAAACATCAGACACTATGAGGAACATGCAGCACTCAAGGCTCCTTCCCTGGCCACAGGGAGGTGACTTTGCAAATTGCTCATAAAAGGGAACTATGATCAGTGTCCATTTAGTGGCATGACAATACTCTATGGAGAAAATAATGCCCTCTGGATTTAGAGGTACCGATCTGATATCATTAAATCATACCCCCAAGGATCAGATACAATCTAAAGCAGAGTTGGGGGGTGGGGGAGGTCACGTGTTGAACACAAGGTATCAGAAGAAAGAAAGAAAGAAAAGAAAAGAAAAGAAAAGAAAAGAAAAGAAAAGAAAAGAAAAGAAAAGAAAAGAGGAAAGAAAAAATCCACGTGGCTCTGAGTGACTTGTCAGTTATTATGGAAAGCAGTTGCAGTCAGAAGAGCAAGTGGAAAAACATGGGTTATCAAATTTAATTTCATGATTATTTAAAATTTCACATTTAAAAGTCCTTAGGGGTTGGAGATTCATTTCAGCAGCAAGGCTGAGTGCTGGCCTATCTAAGGCAACGTCCTGTGTTGGCCTCATAGCTCCTTAAAATTCCCTTTAAAAAATTAAGAAAAGGAAATATATCATTATAGGGAAGTTTGAATTTATTTTCAAAGGAAGGCACCAGATTATTTGAAAGATTAAAAATAGGAAAACAGAATATATTTATATTCTGATGTTTATAAATTCTGATATATATGTATTTATATTTATTGTGATACACATTCTGACATATCTAATTGTTAAGATTCCACTGGATATATATAGATAGATATTATATAATATTATATATACTAATTTACCAGAGATAATATGTGAGTGTACATATATGTATATATGTACATCTGCACATTTATACCTATTCAATTTTCATTTCATAGTTTTGTCTTCTTAAAATTATCCTTTAAGAATTTTGGAGA
The DNA here is from genome assembly GCF_900095145.1 of Mus pahari. NCBI lineage: Eukaryota > Metazoa > Chordata > Mammalia > Rodentia > Muridae > Mus > Mus pahari. The sequence goes on from NC_034602.1 coordinate 70,812,883, forward strand.
TGGTCCACCAAGATCCTTGTTGAATTCAAATAAAAATGCACAGGTACAATACATTGTCAAAATCTTGAACCTAATTTGCAATTACTGGGTGGTTTAAACCCAGAGCAACATTTCCAAAGCTCCTGGTGGAACTTTAACCTTTTACAACTGGCAGTCTAGATCTTCTTGTCACTTAATTTTTGTGTTTTGTTTTAGTTTTTGATTTGCACACAGCAGATAAGTCACTGCCGACTGTAGCCAGCAGTAAGTGAGAAATTAGTTTTATGGTTTGATCCCTTAGTGATGTCTGAAATTAGGTTAATAGATTATGAAAGTTATTACTGGGTGAGTGAGAGCTGACAGGTAATGTGCTTTCCTTAACGGTTTTTAATTTTCGAGGTCAAAGTATAAAGACTATCATGTCCACAAGAAAAGAATCCCTATTACATACCTGAACACACAAGGCACGAGGCATCCTTTGTCTCCTGAGATGCACTTACAACCGTGGATTGCAGGCTGTAGCTCTATGTATATGTGTGTGTCCATGTGTCCACCCCTCCGAAAGTGCATTTCTCACTCTGTCAGTTTGAGATATTTTTCTAATTCCAGAGAAAAACTAATGATTAGATTAAAATTCAATTGAGGGAATTGTGCTCTAATTGGTGTACAAGAATAAAAAGAATGCAAAAATTAAATATTCTTCAAGTTACAAGAAAGTAATTTCATATCTAAGAGTGTATTTGTGATAGAATATTAAAAATTCTTATTCCAAAAATTAGATATATTTTTAGACCAGAAACACATTTTTAAGGAATGAATCTTTGGTAGATTTATAGAAAATTTCTGGAAAAGATCAGTTTAGTAATTTTGATTTAATAACAATCATTTCCTATCACAGGGGGGTTTTTTATTCCCCTAAGTATAATGTAAGCACATATTTTCACTTGGGTTTACATTTCCTAATCGAATTTTACTTTTTAATGATCAAATAAAAGACATTTACTCCAACATGATACTTGAGATTGTGGAAATGCAAACTTGTGTTTAAGTAAATTGAATCATTATTTTAACACTTTCAATTTCATTAGTAATTACATTCTGTAAAATATCAACTTGAAGATAATTTTCAAACTCTTCAGGTACTTCGGAGCCAAGAGTGATATTAACTCTTGCTGATGAGAAATCACTGAAATCTGGCAGTTTCTAAATAAGATTAAATCTTTAAACAACCAAACCATAGCTTGATGCTCATAAGTTAAATTGTGTTTCTCTCATTTCTCTATGGCTAGGAAAACCATGAGTGTGTGATGTCGACTCAGTCCCCCAAATCATTTTGCTACCTTAAGAAAGCAAAACATGTATATGTTACCATTAAAACAATTATTATGAGCTTATTTTCAGTTTATTTGCTCATCAGTAAAAATGAAAGACAGACAAGACAGTTATTGTCTCATATACACCTGACTACTTCAGACTATAAAATAATTGTCAGTTCTGCAAAAAGTTATGATTTCTATGAGTCATAAAGAGCTCAGTATAGTGAGAAATCAGTGAAGTTCAATGTCAACGAATCCTTAGGAATCATTATGGGGCCCAAAGAACTTCTATTTATATGCATTACATTTATGGCTATAGAAATTAAATCTGATGAGTTTGTAATAGATTTTGGATTTTACTTTTGTGAAGATAAAGTGATGAGTGCACTACATTTTGAAAGTACCACCTCGATAAAGGAATGAACGTGTAGCTTGTCCGGTGGCACAAGCCAGCAATGTTAGCCGCTTCAGAGGCTGAAGGACCAGGATGGAGGCAGAAGACAAATTAGTGACACGTATCCCTCCAAAGCAGTAAAAGGATGCCTGAGATGCAGTACACTGTTGGTACTTGCTTGGCATGCTTGAAGACCTAAGTTCAAACTCCAGTTCTTCTATAAAAATAAACCCCAAAACATATTTGTATCTTGTTAGTTAATTAGGACATATTCTAATGTATGAGTTTGTGCATTCTAGGATATAAAACACGTGCTATGCAAAAAAGCAGAATTTTATTTGCACTGGATTATTATACCAAAGCTTGAAAAGACCATAAAATATGGTTTTAGTAGCACTGTCGTCCATCCTAATTAGCTTCCTTCCCCAGTTTTCCAGCTACCTTACCTACCAGGTAAATGTTGATTCTACACTTTCCATAGTCCTTAAAGAAAAGAGGAATAAAAACAAAAAGTTCTTATTCATCAAAGAGTTTTACTTACTATCTTGTTCTCCTTTATTATCAACAGCTTATTATCTCTTTAATTAATTATATTCAAGCACTGTTTTCCCAACACCCACAATTCTATTTTAATCAGATATACAAATCTCTCTTATTTCAAATATTTTCTTATTTGACTTCCAAAAGTCAAATCCTAGATATAAAAGCATATAGAAAACCCTTTCAGGACTTTCTATATGTAAAATTGAGTTTTAAGAGAATGTCTCAGAAATTACACATTTGTTCTTTTTGTCTTAAGGGAATCTAACGAATTAGGTTTGTTTGTTGAGTTACAACAGAAGAATTGTCAGAAAAATCTTTTAGTCCCTCCTGGATTATACTAGTATTGTATATTTTTATTAATGTAAATATTTCAGAAACTACCGTGGCTTATGGTACTTCTTTGAGAGTGCACCAATATTGTTGCTTTCAATAATATACTTTAACCTTAGGGGAAAATATGGATCAAAATTCTTATGAAATAGTTTTGTGAGTTTCCTTCCCTCTGTCATAGCCCAGCCAAAGCTTTATTTCACATTAGTCAACACTATATAGTGTTATCAGTCAAAATGTCATTTTACTTCAAAATAATCCCAAGCCTTAGTCTTCATTTTTAAATTTAAATAAAGCACCCTCTAGGTCAGTGATTGTTTAATGGGAAATGAATATCTGATTTATCTACTAGGTTTATTAAAAATAAGGTATTTTATAACATTTACTCTCAAGGCATGCATGTTACATTGCAGAATTGTTATTTGTTGAATATCTAGACTATTTTCCTCCTGTAAGAGTGTAAGTCCCTTTTTAAAAAGTAGGATATAATATTACCTGACCTCTTTTAAAACAAAATCAAACTTCTTTTGCAAAAACACATGAACAGTAAGAACAATAGTAAGGATAAATCCCTTCTTAACAGAAAAAGAGTCTATACTGATACCATAGTGTCTCCCTTTGAAATATTAGAAAGTTGGGCACCCTTCTGACCTTACACTACACAGATACCATTAAACTACAAGTAACCTGTAGTGACAGTGACGTCACCAGAAAGATTTGGGAGGAAATGGGTGAATGGAGTAGTAATTAATTACATAAAACCAAATGAAATGATAAGGAAATGTATTGCATGACTTTAAGCCCTGAGCAATTGACTAAACTTTGGTTGTTGAAATGAGGTATTTGAAGGCATTTTATATTTTTTTGTGACTACTGTGAAGGGTGTTGTTTCCCTAATTTCTTTCTCATCCTGTTTATCCTTTGTGTAGAGAAAGGCCACTAATTTGTTTGAGTTAATTTTATATCCAGCTACTGCACTGAAGCTGTTTATCAGGTTTATGAGTTCTCCGGTAGAATTTTTAGGGATATATATATATATATATATATATATATATATATATATATATTATCATATCATCTGCAAATAGTAATGTTTTGACTTTTTTTTTCCAGTTTGTATCCCCTTGATCTCCTTTTGTTGTCAAATTTTTCTGGCTAGGACTTCAAGTACTGTATTGAATAGGTAGGGAAAAAGTGGGCAGCCTTATCTAGTTCCTGATTTTAGTGGGATTGCCTCCAGCTTCTCTCCATTTACTTTGATGTTGGCTACTGGTTTCCTGTAAATTGCTTTTATTATGTTTAGGTAGGAGCCTTGAATTCCTGATCTTTCCATGACTTTTATCATGAAGGGGTGTTGGATTTTGTCAAATGATTTCTCAGTATCTAATGAAATGATCATGTGATTTTTGTCTTTGCGTTTGTTTATATAGTGAATTACATTGATGGATTT
>NC_034602.1:70816979-70862934 GCF_900095145.1 Mus pahari
TATTTTTGCATCGATATTCATAAGGGAAATTGGTCTGAAGTTCTCTTTGTTGGATCTTTGTGTGGTTTAGGTATCAGAGTAATTGTGGCTTCATAGAACAAATTGAGTAGAGTACCTTCTGTTTCTATTTTGTGGAATAGTTTGAGGAGAGTTGGGATTAGAATGGTATTGCCCACTGTTCTCCCAATTGAAGAACTTTTTCTACTTTTCTTCATGTCTTATGTCCATATGCTTATCAACAGTCTCAGTAGAATCCTTAGTACTAGGAATAACACAGTGAAAGAGTCAAGAAATCATTGTTTTGTATTGAGGGTCACACTTGAAAACACTACTCTTATTTTAATTCTTCAGAACAAGGACTTGCTTTATCTGGACACAAGCTCAGAAACATGCTAGGATAGATTTAGGGTCCTCTCCCCACAGGGAGCAGGGGAGCCTAGCATCTGCTGACTTAGGAATGTCAGATATTTTGTAGCTCTTTAATAAAAGAGAAAATTCAGCTACATTTACCACTGAGGTGAAATATGGCTTAGTTTCTTTGTTTTGGTATAGAAGATGAAAGATTTCTAAGGCAAACATGAGATATCCTATAAAAATATCTAAGTGAGAGTTAATCTTATGGAGTTTGTAACTATTCCATTCCATATGATTTTTGATTTGGGAAGTGGGAGAGAGCTGATACAGAAATTAGTGTGCTTACTCTTCTTAAGCCAACAAAACCTTCATCAACATGTAACCCATATTCGAGATTAATTTCAAAATGAATAAATCACAGAACAAACTGTGAAGAACTTTGAAAGGTACCAAGTCCTCAGTGAGAAATCTATACAATGAGAAGCACACCCTTGGGGTTATCTCATTTTCTGGGTGTGTGCTTTTCATTTTATTAGTCTATTTCATTACTCTGTAAATGACAGAAAGGCAATAATAATGTGAATGATTCTTGACCATAGATGTGCAAAGTAATTGTATTCAGTAGAGTAAAATTTATTTTTGTTATGTGACTATTGACCATTTTGACCAGTATTGCATCAATTAAAGCAAATATATTCAAACATGTAAGATAGGCCTCTGTAGGTCTCTCTGCAATCTTGCATATAGCAACTTTTAGGTCTCCTTGTTATATAACAAATGAATAAACCTTTGAGTATGTTATCACTTAAAATATGTTTATTAGTTATACACAAAATTACCAGTGAATAAGTAGAAGAATATAAAAAAAAATACTTCCATGGCTTCAAGATAAATCATCTTGAATAAACTGAAAACATTAGCACATAGTTAAACTTTCTCTTATTAGATTAATTAAAGAAGTTATTAAAGCAAAAGCCAGCATCAGTACATTTTATATGAGTTTGTTTTTTGGGATATGGGTTGGCCTGTGTTTCACAAATAATTTTTCTAAGGCTTGCTCTGTAATATCATTTCATTCCCTTAAATTGGTCAGTAAGTTCAATGCCCTATCTCTGGCATAGTACAAAAATACTGACCCCTTAAAAAGACAAACACAAAACTATATATGGACTAATGTACTCTTAAAGAGAGTTTCTAAAAAATGGTAATTTTTACCAGTCCTTGAAAGACTTGCCTCTTTCCTGTCGCTTATCCGTGTCCTGGCAGGAAAGTAACCAATGACAAGTGGGAATCTCTATCTAACACATATCTATTTCTAGGGTTTGAAAATATTTAAAATCACACATGGAAGCCATTAACTGCATTTTATCTTAGCCAACTAGACATATCCACAAGAGAAGCCAAAAATGATACAGCAGACAAGACACATGTTGCTTACTTTTCGATTCGTTCATAATGCTGGGGATCAAACACAGGTCCTCAGACACAGCCCACAGACGCGCCAGCTCTAACCTACCACACTCGCCTCATACTTGACGTCCTTACTATGTTAAAAATGTAGATCCTTCTCCTAAGCGCGAGATCCCATCTTCCTAGCGTTCTCTGAAGGCTTGTAAGATCACTCATTAATGGTTTTCTACTATCCCCTGACAAATTTGTCATGTAAGTTAAATGCAGCAGTGTAGCCACATCATCCACTTCAACTATTCAACCTCTCTATTCACTTTCTTCTGAAAGTGTCTGCATCTACTTGGTTTTCATCTCCTCATCTCTTCTCTCCTCAAAGCTGACCCTCTTCCGCTGTGTCTATGTCTTGTCTGCTCTCAACAAGTTCATACTTTTACTAATAATGTTAGTGAGAACTTGTCTTTTGGCGTCAACTTCCTTTGTTCTCTTGTAGTGATTATCTTCTCTTTGAGATGTTCACTTTGATAAGGCTTAAAAAGTTCATGTTAGTTTTCCTCCTCTGCCTCTAACACAGAATTACCCTCAGTGAAGAGCTTCTCTTGTGCACATTCTAAAGTTGGCCTTTTTAAAAATTCCACAGTAGGCATGTTCCTTGCCTTCTATATTTTATGTTGTTTTTTTTTTCTTTCCCATGCCACTTGTTCTCCAAAATGGCATCCATATTCATGGCTTCAAACATGTCCCTATCCCATTCTCTGGGTCTAAGGCTCTAGCAGCATCTAGGTACCTGGTAGAACTTGCACAGGTGCTACATCAGCCATACACTTATCTATAAAGCGGGACTGAAGATTCTATCTCTTCCCTGTGTGCTGTAAAGCATCTCTGAGATACTTTAAACATCTTAGTGCTACGGTAACAGACAGTAAGTGCTTAACTCTTATTGGTTCTAATCTACGGTGTACTAAACAGCAGACAAAACCAACAAAGTGTAGCAATTCATAGGAAGAAAGTCTTGTCTGCATACAAAATTGTTAACACTAGATAACGGCTTGATTTGCGCAGAAGACTCCATTACTTAAATGGGCACTGGCTACAAGTAGATAAACCTGAAATTTCCAGTAGGCTACACCAATGGAATTTTGTTTTTCACCCATTTATACAATGAATGGTTCACAGGTTTTGCACTTTCACATATACGGAAACTCAGGCAAAGATAGATTAATTGTTCATATAGCTTACCTGCCCAATTCTGGTAGCTGATAGCAGATATTTTGGCAAATAATTTTCATTGTTTTTCTGAGGGCTCAATATACCAGTTCTGACACAAATCTTTCCACTTATCTTCTATGTCCAATGTCCTTTAGGATTTTGGTTTGGTTTGGTTTGGTTTGGTTTAGTTTCCTTTTGTTTGCTCTGCTTCTTTGGCTAGCAGTTGTGTGTTAAAGTGATAGCTGCTCACTAGATCAATAGCATAATTTCAACAATGTCACTTAGTAGTCATGAAAATTCATCACACTTGTTTAAAATTGTCCTCTGATTCATTGTTTAATTTCAAAATTCTCAATAATCTCATGCATGCATGCTGTAGTTACATCATACCCAATTGTCCTTATCTTTATCCTCCACTCCATCCTTATCTATTCAGCCCACTCTTTGTGACTTCTTCCTTGGTTACTGTTCTGTGTGCATGTGTGAATATACATATATATATATATATATATATATATATATATATATATATATATATAACCTGTTAGGCATATTTAACAATTCTATAATATGCATCTATTTAGGCTAACCAATTAGCATTATATAACCTATCAAGGATCTTTTCCACTTGCTTGAGATTGAAACTTTCCATCCTATTGTGAAGCTGCTCCTTAAACAGGAAGATAAACAACACAAAAGAGCTAAGGAAGTCCCTGAAACTGGCCAGATTCCATAAGCCCTACCAGAGTAAACAATGAAATATGCAAAGAAGACTCTTCAGTCCAGATCAATTGCCCAGAGAAGATGCAAAAACCTTCCAAGCTGACTGGGAGAAGTTTAGATCAACTGAGTCAATTGGAAAGGACATTCTCCAGTCTGTTGAGTGACAGCCTGTGGAGTGTGCTCCAGCTTTGGAGGTTTGTAAGCTATCACCTATGCTAGGGTGGGCTTTAGTGATGCAGCTGTGATTAAGTCACTTCCGCACCTGTAAGTCACCCCAATAAAACTCATTGGTTTATCAAGATTGGCTTTGGTGGTCTCCATGCTTTGGTTTGTCATAGGCTCCCTATCTGGGGTGAGTAAGTGAATGTGTGCACGCATGTAGGCACATTTGTGTGTTGGGGAGGAATGATCACCCCAGGAAATTTTTATCACATAACAGGGACTCATCACTTGTCCCTGACATTGATTTTTCCTCTCTCAGCAGCCATTAACTGCCTACATTTTTTCATTTAGGGGTATGTCCTCAATTTCATAATAAATTGCAAGTTAGGATGCCTACCTTAGTAGCCACCTGTATGACTTCAGTAAAGGCAATGCTTTACTCTGGCTGTACCAAATTTTGTTTGCAAACCATAGGAAGTGGTTGTCAAGTAGCTTCTGTATAAAATCCCTTACACGTTTTAATTCCATTACCTTCCCATTATACTGGGATAACCATACTACCACAGAACCCAACAGGATATGCATACTATGTTTGAGACAAGAAACATCAGTGAAAAATATTTGTACAGTCATCTACAAATGAGAGAAGGATGAGTTAACTAATGTACAGGTATCCTAGCCAACATCCTTCAGGACATATATGGCAGGTTGTAATCCCTCTGAATATAGAACCAAATTTGGAGACTGTGCCCTAATGAATGATATGACAAATTGAGATAATAGTGGTACGGAGGAGAGTTTGTCTTATGTGACTGCCATCTACCTTCTCCCCATATTCGGGCCTTTCCCTACCTCCTCTTCTCTTTCTTCTCCTCTTCTCATCCTTCTCCTCACTGCTCGACTCTCTCCTCCCTCTTTTCTCTATCTTTCCCCTCAGCCTTCTCTTCTATCCCTCTTTGGCCCCTATCCTTTCCCCCTTGTTCTCTCCTCTTTTGTCTTCCTCTTACCCATCCATCTATTTAGGCACACATGACAAATAGCTGACACTCTCAGCCAACCATCAAAAACAACAACCATCTGACTGGTTTGGGAGCAAGCCCCAAGTCGACCTCAACCCTTGATGAATCCTTATAAGGTAAGCGAATCCAAGAACCCAGGTAACCTGAGACCAGATTTCCAGTCCACAGTCATTGTGAGAGAACAGCCAAATCACCTTAAGACTATTGTGTAAGTAGTTGCTTACAGAGCAACAGATGAATCACACAGTACCTGACTGGCAGACAAAGCACAATATTCTTTCAAAGGTTGGTATTTTTATATACAGGACCTCACTTCTAGATAGGAGGCAGTAGGGGGAAATGATGTACTTAAATTCTCTTTCGTATCTCCTTTTGGATGGGCTCAGTTCTTTCCCACATGTACTAGACTGCTAAATCAGGAATTTTTCTTTGATAGTCTGTCCTTTTAACTTTTAGAGTAGTTAAATTGTGCCTGGCTGTCCCTTATTCCTTGTCATGATAATACATTTAATGCTTCCTAATGGATTCTCTTTTCCATTAGCTTTTAAAAATACTCCTTACTGATAGTCTCATTATGTAAGTAAAACTCCCATTGATCAAAGAAAGTTTAGAAAATTCTGATGGATAACAAAGGAACACAAAGCTGCCTGGGATTGTAGAGCCCACGTATTCATTAACATGTTGGAATCTGTCTTGGTTTAGTTTGCTTTCTCTGGGACAAAGCTCCCTAACAAAGGCAACTTAGGTGAAAAGGGATTAATTATCATTCATTGTGGTAGAGAAGGCAAGGTGGTGAGAGATTGAAATAACTGGACACAACCTGTCCACAGTAAGGAAGCAGAGTGTGGTGAATGGCAGCCTATGCTTAGCAACCTTCTGCTCTGAGTGTGGTCTGGGACCCAAACCCAGGGAATAAGGCCACCCCATTTAGTGTGGGGCTTTTCACCTCAATTCATCTATTTAGCGTACTCCCTGAAGAACATACCCAGAGGCTAAAGTCACAGATTTTCCAGGAGGCCTGTCTCCTAGGTGACTTCACCTCCTATCAAGTTTACAATCAACCTTAACCATCATAAAAAAAAAAAAAAAAAAAAAAAAAAAATCCTTCAGGTAGCTATTTTGTCATTATTTAGGCACTGGCTTTCAGGAAGTTAGCAACAATAGCATATATGTGAAGAGCTTTCTTAGGACCAAACATTGTTGTAATGAATTTGCATATAGTAACCTGACTTTCGCCAGGACATTCTGTTTATTGTCAATGTGTTAAAGGTAACTAGACTGATGCTGATATGTCTGTGTTTATACCCATTGATTTTAACACATGATCCTTAAATGGTAATCCATAAATATGCCATTATTCCCGTCTTCCTTGTCCACATTTTAACCAAAAGCATCTGAAGATTCAATTTCTCCCAGACTTTCATTTGGGTAAATGATGAAAGAATATTATATAAAATCCAACACATCTTTAATAACTGTTTAAAAATGCACACACATTCATTTCTTTCATCTCTACATAAGGTCGGTACAGAGGTCAGCCTTTATCACAGGTTCCCCTGGGATTCTGCTGCTGGAAACAGCATAGATCTGCGAAGGTACCATGCAGAGTGATAAGGATGAAAGAGACATTTCCAGGGGTCTGCTAACTCTTTCCCCTACACCTGAAGTTACCTCTCTTCACTCTTTAGGAGATATGCAAAATACATGAACATAATGTCCTTATTAGGAACAGAAAATAGTAGGGGGCAAAAGGTGATTTAAAACCTGCTACACAGAATATTCAGAGATTTGGCATTCCTCTCAACTGCTAGACTCTGGCATCACTGAAATGTCAAACGACGCTGAATTTTAAAATAACTCCTGCAATGTATCAAATAAAAGCTGCAAAGATAATAGTGAATCTACTATATTCCATACCTTGTGATAAAACATCAAATACACTCGATGTACCTAGTAATTTGTAATAATAATAGCATCACTACCTTCTATTTAGAAAAAGACCAAAAAACTCATTAGATATTATAAATAAACACATGAAGTAGTATAAATATGTTACATAGAGGGCATATACTATCTGTCTTCAAAATTTAGTTCCTTATGTAGTACCTACATAAAAATCAGGTGTTGTGCACATGCCTGTAACATTAACATTGACAAGAATGAACCAGGTGGATTCTTAGAACTCAATATATGATTGGCCAGTTTAGCTGAATCAATTAACTTCATGTATAATTATAGAACTTGACTCAAAATATAAGGTAGAGAGCAATAGAGGAAGATATATAATGTCAACTTCTCTCCGGAGCATGTGTTCATACACACACAAACACACACACACACACACACCACCACCACCACCACCACCACCACCACCACCAACACCAACACCAACACCAACACCAACACCACTACCAACACCATCATCACCAAACCTCCAACATCACTACCAAAGTGGCCACTGTTATCACCACCATTACCACTACCATCCATCATCCTCATCATCCTCTGTGCATGCACACTCCAGGTGAATATATATACCACACATATACAGTCATTTTAATATTAAAAATATAAGTTTTGAGTGTATTAGCCTACATTGTTGAACATTGTGTATAAAACTTGTTTAGCTATTATACATCATTCTGGGATGACCTTACTAATTATTCTACATCAATTATGCAAAGTGGTATGTTTGTTATGACATTTCCATGTTTATATGGTATTTTCCATTTCACTTCGTCACTCATCTTCTCCATACTTATCTGCTTCGTCATTTTTCCTCCTCTTAATTCCTATGTTTAGATCCTACATTGTTTTTTTTCTAATTAGCATGAGAAATATCATGTTTCAGCATGGCATCATTATTACACATCCATCATGCGCACTGTTTGTATTCAAATTTCTACTCCTCTTGTATTCCTCGACATTCTGGCAGTTTCCACATTCCTTCCTCCATCCCTTTATTACTCTCATATCACAAAACCAATTTAACAAGATGCCACATGACAGAAGCAAATTGTATCTGTGCAAGGCTCTCTTTCTTTGCTTAGCATAAATTGCCAAGTCCCATCCATTTTCTTCCAAATTGTGTAATAACATATCTACAGATGACTAGAATTCCATTGTTTATGTATATAGCATATTTTCTTTATGTCTTCACCTGTATATGGACACCAATATTGATTTCATGAGTTGAAAGTAGTTTCCACAAACATAGGTTTGCAACTGTCTTTGTTGTATTCTGACTTAGATTCCTTTCAATATGTGCCAAAGAGTTATATATCAGGACCATATGGGAGTTCCATCTTTAATTACTTGAGAAGCCTTCACACTGATTTGGACAGTGGCTGAGCTGATTTACATGCTGGCCAGTAATGTATGAGGACTCCTTTCCCTCTATCCTCACCAGCATTAGATTCACATTCTGACCAGTAATGTATGAGGATTCCTTTCCCTATATCCGCACTAGCATTATTTATCCTCTGCTTGCTTGTTGAAGGCACTTCTCACTGTGGAAGCATAATTTTGTACTTCTTTGAATGTCTGAGGCTGTTGAACATGTCTTAATATGTGTATTGGTCATTTTCCCATTGACTTTTGAGAATTATCTGTTTAATTCATCTGATCACTTATAGACTAGATGAATTGGGGTTTGCATACTAAATTCTGAAGATCTTTTTATATTCTCTATACTAACTCACTGCCTCACATGCATATAACAGATACATAGATTATAGCTAGATAGAGATATATAAATATATATTTTACAAAGATCTTTCTTCACTCTCTTGATTGATTCCTTCATGATGTGATAGTGGTTTTTTTTTTAACTTCATGCTCTCAAATTGTTCAATTCTGAGCATTTGGAGTCTTTTTCAGAAAAGGGTGGCCTAAGTGTATATATATATATATATATATATATATATATATATATATATATATATATATATATTCAATAAATAACCCTATATTTTCCTTTAAAATTTCAGATGTTGCATTAAAGTCTTTGATCTATTTTGAATTGATATTTTCACCAGATAGAAATGATTGCCTATTTTCATTCTTCAACAAGTAGATACCAGCTGTAAGGGCACTATGTGTTGGAGAAACTGTATTTTCTCTAATATATGATTTTGCATGTTTAAAATGCAGATGATAATAACAGTCTGGATTTATTTCTTGGTACTCTGCCTTATTTTATTGGTTTATGTCCCTGCTTTGTGACACCACCCTGTTATTTTTGTCACTATGGCTCTTTAGTTTAATTTGAAATCAAGAATAATGATATCGCCAACAATGTTCTATGATACAGGGTCAGCAGTTCTTTTAATATTTGAAATATTTTGTGCTTCATATGAACTTCAGGATTTTTATTGTTATGATGAATATAATTGGAACTTAATGAAAATTGAGTTAATCCCATGGAGTGCATTTGGTAATACAATGTTTTTTATAATAGTAATTCCACCAGTTCACTGAAATTTAGGTCTGTCTTCTGTTGTTTTCGTGTTTTTCTTTTAAAAAGTTCCTGAGATTTTGTATTAATTTCTGCAGCTTGTTGCTTTTATGAATATGTTTGGTGGACAGTTGAGGTTCTTTTATGTATAGAATCACAACAAAATTTGACTCCTTCTTTTCTTATTTGAATACTTTCCCGTACTTGTTTTGCTTTAGGGCTTTGGCTAAGAATTCAAGCAGTATACTGAATAAGCATCAAAGATTGTCAACTCTCTGATGGTATAAGGAACGTTCGGTTTCCTTATTCAGTATAATGTTGGCTACAGATTTATCACATATGCCCTTGGTTATTTTGAGGTACAAACTTTTAATTCCCAATTTCTTCAGCACTTTTATTGTTAGAGAATCTTGCACACTGTCAAAGGCCTTTTCTACATCTATCAATATGACCATGTGATTTCCGTTCCTGAGTCTGTTTATGCACTGTGTTCCCTCTATTGATTTGCATATGTTGAATCATCCTTGGATCCCTTCATGAAGTCTGCTTATGGTATATGAACTTATTTATTGTACTGATGAATTTGGCTTGAATGTATTTTACTGAGATTTTTGCAGATAGGTTCATCAGGGTAATTGGTCTATGGTTTTTCTTGTCTTTATTGAGTTCTTGGTCTTTGGTGTCAAGGTAACACTAGCTTATAGGATGAGTTTGGTTATATTACTATATTTTGTGTAGTATGACTATATACAAAGTATTCTTTTAAATTTAGTATTCACGGTAAAGAAACTTTTCAAATATCTAAAACAGTATATGACACCCACATAAATTATATATATGCATATTTATGAATGTTCATTAGTATATCGTTTTAACCAGAATATGAGTTCCAGCAAGTTTCAATAACTTCATATGATTACCATCCAGTGATTTAACATGAGAATTTTTCCTAAAATAAATAACTACCTCACCAGCCAGCAGCAAGCAGAAAGCAAAGGATCAGTGAGAATACTAGAGCTGTGTTATACACACACACACACACACACACACACACACACACACACACACACCAGGATCTTCCCTGGGAACAAACCATTAGAAAACATATTTAATCATAGAATTTGTCAACTTCTGCCTATGAACAGCATCTCTAGGTAGTTTCTTTATATGTATGTATAAGTAAGTGGTGGGCTTATTACATCATCACCTGTGACTCTGTAAGGTATAGACTTCATATTGTTTTCACATTCCTTACTTTAGCAGGAATATGGAGCTTTGAGTATAGCAGAGATCCATTAAGCCTGGAATAAGTGGGATTCATGAATGGAAATATATGAGTCATGAAGCTAACTAATACAAAAGAATATCCTTTTCACTAGACAAGACAGAATAAAAGTATCTACATATTAACCTATATATGTAGATTTGTACAGGATGATATTATCTACCACTAATAGAGTATCCAAACTCAGATAAATTAAAGGACAAGTTGGAAGTACTTGAAATAAATCACATTGTTTCATAACAAAAGCTGTACTTGGGTGAATATTAGGCAGTATAATGTTCAACTACAGAGGTAAGTAATATGGGAAGAAAGTCAGTCAACAAAAACTATAAACACAGAGTCAGCAATCAATTGGATAACTTCTTAGCAGTTATGCAAATATCACATTTTGTTCTGATATCTTCTAGTTCCTTGTATTTTTGCATATGTATGTGTGTGCATGCACACATGAGTTAGTGCACAGATTCATGCATAAAAGTATTTGCATAAATATACATGTCTAGAAATAAATGAACATAAAGGCTCCTATTAATTCAGTATATTAACTAAGTTAACATTATTCTTTACTGACTGAGTTAATATTATTCTTGTACCTCTGACATTCAGAAGGAAGTTTCCCCTCTTGGAATCAATGAGTAAATAGACTTTAGAGCTATGAAATAAAATATCCTAATCTAGAATAGCAAGATATGTTACAAAACCTTATAATGCAATGCAGACACCCCAGAATTTCTTAATTGGATAAAGATGGAGTCTGTGGCCAAAGAATTAAGACAAAACTCAGAAATGAAGTGAAGATCATGGACCAAAGTTTAGACTTCAGGTAAAATAGATGCACTATTATGTAGCAGAAGATGGCCTAATCAGCCATCATTGGGAAGAGAGGCCCCTTGGTCTTGCAAACTTTATATGATCCAGCACAGGGGAATGCCAGGGCCAAGAAGTGGGAGTGGGTGGGTAGGGGAGCAGGGGCAGGGAGAGGGTATAGGGAACTTTTGGGATAGCATTTGAAATGTAAANAAAGAAAATATCNAAAAAAAAAAAAAAAAAANANAAAAAAATAGATGCACAATTGAATTCCCTACTTTCCTCTTCCCACTTTCAGGCCCTTTCTCATATTTTTCCTTTTCCTTTCTAATATTCAACAGAAAAGTGAAATATTATTCAAATTGCTGTTTAAGAGACAAGTAGTAGCAATCACAATGGACAACAGATGATAGGGACAATAATCATCCCTTACAGTGGAAGTCAAGGAAAGTACTTTTTGTGTGTTAAGTCACATTTTCATCTTTCAGGCATTTGGAGCAAAGGGGAACATAATAGAATGTAACACTCTCAACAGTAATAAGGCAGAAAACCAAATCATCAAGAAACAGAGATTTCACTTGCCTGGGAAAACTGAAAGGTAGCATTGTATAACTCTATTTTGCTGAAGGTTTTGATTCTAAGAAAAAAGAAAGCCTAAAGGAAATTTAGATAAATTTGTAACCATAGGGGGAAAAAGTGAGCAATTCGAATGAAGAGGAGATTTTAAAAACTAAAGGAGACAGGTAGAAGTAGATGATCAGAAACGCTAAGGGAGCATAAAGGAGAGGAAAGTGCTGGAATCATTTTCATAATCGACCTGGATGTGACAAAATGCAATTGTAAGAATGTTGCAAAGTCTCACAGAATTGTCATATAAATGTGAACGTTTGCCTAGGAATGTATATAGATATTTGCATAGGTCTCTCTGACAAGAATAATTACGATTCAGAGAGATTTTTTAAAGGTTTTTAAAAATGAAACCTATATGAACACCATTTCTTTTTCCCTTATTATTAGATATTTTCTTCGTTTACATTTCAAATGCTATCCTGAAAGTCCCCTATATCCTCCCCTGCCCTGCTCCCCAACCCACCCACTCCTGCTTCCTGGCCCTGGCATTTGCCTGTACTGGGGCATATGATCTTCACAAGACCAAGGGTCTCTCCTTCCAATGATAGCCGACTAGGTCATCTTCTGCTACATATGCAGCTAGAGATGTGAGCTCTGGGGGTACTGGTTATTTCATATTATGTACATCATTTCTACCACTCCCTTTTCCCCAAAATTTCCCCTTCCTCCCAGTTCTTCTGAAATTCTATAATTATTATTTTGCAGACAGATAGGCAGGCAGACAGACAGACAGATACACACACACTCACCTACCCACCCCCACCCCCTCCCCCACACAGAACCATGTGGGATTAATAATCTATAATGTGACTGGCCACAGGAGAAAGCTGACTGTTCTTCCTTCAAGGACATTGACTGCTTGTAGCTCTTTACTTAGATATGGAACTTAGTGAAATTTCCATCAACTACATGGCATATTAACTATTATGGTCGTTATGTTGAGCTTGGTCATGAAACTATATCATTTGAAATTTTGTGAATATAGCTTGTCTTATATCTAGAAGACACTTCCCAGCAGTTCATAGCCTCAAGTCTCTTAAAATTTTTCTTTCTCCTTATCTGCAAGGTTTCCTGAGCAACAGCTGAAGAGATTATTCATGGTCATTTAGTCTCAGAATTTTGACCAGTTTTTGGTCATGTACGATCCTCCGTCTACTACAAATAGAAGCTTCTTTGATGAGAGGAAAGAGCTACTTTTATCTGTGAGTATAAAGGTATGTATTTAGAAGCTATATTGATTGAGAAAATGGTAGCAATTGGTTTTCCTTCAAGGTTTATGAGATATATATAGAAATAGGGTCATGTGTAGGATAGTGTACCAGGCATGAATTCTCTTCTATTAAACACATATTAATGCCGATTGTGCAGCCATTGGTTATACCAAATTATAAGTGACATTATTGTATCACCGGGTTGGCCATTGTTGTCCATTTCAGGCTTAAACAGATTGGTGGGATTGATGAACACTTTTCTCTCTTGGCAGCTTGAGCGAGATAGAGTTAAAGATAGCCCTAGAGGAGGCGCCTTCTAGGCCAGTACCAGTCCACTCTTCCAGTTCTTTTGTTTGACAATTTCCTTGGTTTCCTCCAATACTTCAGTTTTAACCAAGGGCAGTGGCAACAGCTTAGATTTTTTGGGGAAGTGTCTATTGGACACTTCTGACCCTATTGAGCAACTTAAAGGAAGTGTTTCCTTGACTGGTACTGAGGTTTTTGTTAAATAGTCTATGAGTCCTTGGAGGAACACCATCACCTCATTTTTCGTAGCTCCATTTACAAATATATAAATATATACATATATATGTAATGCATGTCTATGAATTATATGTGTATTTTATGTCATTTTATGTCACCTTATAAAATAGTATGGCTCCCTGTGGCTTCACCAAACATCTTTAGTGTTGTCTCTTCTTCCTCTGCCTCCATTTATATTACGAGCTAAGTGCTCACTCAGTGTACCCCCTTTCTTCTATCACAGCACCTGTGCCCCGCTGACCTACTTTCTAGAGCTCTGTCTCTTTCTACCAGGGTCCCTCTCTACTTTCCTGACTTCAGTATTTACTCCAGGTTATATAATCATATGAAAGATTCTGAGGTAGAATCCACAAATAGGAGAGAGCATGCAGCACTTGTCTTTCTGGACCTGGGTCACCTAACTCAATATGTTTTCAGCTCTGTGCATTTATTTGAAAATTTCATGTTCTCATTTTTCTTTACAGACAAATAGAATTCATTGTATACATGAATCACACTTTTGTCACCAATTCATCAGTTGATATATATCATATTATTAAATAAATTATATTATTATCTTTTTAAAGACTTTGTTCATCCCTAAATGTCATTTAGCTATGCAGATGTGAACTTTTGAGTGAGGATTTAGTAGAAATAATTTAAGTTTTGTAATGATATCATTCTAGGTAAGAATTTACCTTTACAATATGTTGGCTGTTTGACTATGAACAACTTAAGCCACTTGGCACTCAAAATTTTCATAAC
Source organism: Mus pahari (assembly GCF_900095145.1). NCBI lineage: Eukaryota > Metazoa > Chordata > Mammalia > Rodentia > Muridae > Mus > Mus pahari. The sequence goes on from NC_034602.1 coordinate 70,831,530, forward strand.
TTTTCATATAGAGTACAGTTATAAGCCACATGGCAATTTGGTACTTTGAACATGATAAGATTATATCGTCTTTTATACAATGATAAAATTATCCAATACCACACAGCTTACAGCCTGCTTAGTTTATCCATGTTAAAACAATTTATATTTCTCTGAATAGTAATTAACTATTAGGTTTGGTTATAAAAACAATATGTCCATGTTACTAGGCACTTATTTCCTCAAAAAGTTCACCCATCCTTAGTTCTCATGGATGTGGGGCACCATTCCTTAAAATGGTAAATGAAACATCCATGTCAAAGAATGAAAAAGAAAATTTTAAGTATAGAATTTTCCAAAATGTTATGCAATGAAAAGTTAAGGAACAGAATAACTCTGTAACTACTTCAAAACAATGGAGTTGTTTCTATCCCACATTTTATACATTGAAGTTTAGAAACTTTGAAATATGATCTCCATGACTCTGAGCAATAGAAAATGATAAGCTGAAGGCAAGAAAGATGAGAAGTTTCCTAGTATTTTCATAATGCATGTTATAGCTAGAGTATGATGAATATCTCCATAAAGTTCATGGCAGCACTATCAAAGTAGTTTTTGGATCATGGTAGTTATATTAATCCATTGGTGGAGTCATGGCTGAGAGTCCACAGTTAGAGCAAGCAGGTCACTGTGAGAAGTGTGTGAGTGAATGGAATATATATATATATATATATATATATATATATATAACTATATATAGTTATAAATAGTTATATTATAAAGACTTTTGAAAGGCTTCCTTCATTCCTAATTGTCCACCGAAAGTTTTCTAGGTCTGTTTCCTAACTGCCATGAGGTGACAGACAGGTTATTTTACTATGCCTCCTCAGTCATGATGCTGTACCTCACCACTATCCTGGAGGCAGGATTCAGTCTACAAAGACTGAGACCTGTGAAACAGTAAGTCAAAAGATCTCTTTCTACATTTTATGTTGTTTAGCTTAGACATTTTATCACAGCAACAAACAGATGAGCAACACAAAGGATAAAGAAATGAAGGTTCTTGGTCAGTCGCTCAATGAAATACAGAGGTTGCTGCTGAATATAAGCAACAATGTTGTGCTTTTTATCTTCCATGAAATCATACTTTCTGGCAGAAATATAGAAATAGCTGCATCTCCTTCTAAAACATTCATAAATACCTGGATTCTTCAGGACAAATAAGCAAGAGTTACACTCTCATGAGTTTACCTTGAGCTCACTCAAATCAAATTGAAAGACTGATGATTGGAAATTGAATTTAGTCATTCTCTGATCCTTAGCCTGCTACCTGAGAGCTAATGGCTTATTGTTAGTGCTGTTTTCATTAAAATAAATCTTTGTAATATAACAACCTTAATACTTTAGTTCTCTAAGATTTTATTTTTGATCGTCCTAATTTATTTTGTTAAATACAAGGTATTTTAATGTTATTGTTTAGGTCAAGCTATGAGTAAAATGTTTACCTCTAATTGTTTAAGGAAGAGCTTTGTTGTTGTTGTTCAAAAATCCATATCTCAATAATTAAATTATCTTCATGGTAGCTATGTTTAAATATTTAAAATAATTATTCTGGCTCATGAAATTGTCATGAGTTTTCATAGTTCTTGATAGCTATGCAAGGCTGACCTTAAGTAGATGATTTTGAAGTCATATGGCTTACTTTAGAGGTATCTATGATACTAGGGAATCAAATGCTGAAATATAAAAAGCAGTGCATTCGAAGTTTGGTTGTGTAACTCTATTTAGCTGATGCCGAGAAGGCATAATCCTAATGGGACACAAAGGAATACCTCTTCTGAGGTTCATCAGACCATTGCTAAAATCTAAGCCCTATTTTACATGCTAAGGAAATATCAATGATCAACGTACACACATATCTCCATCCTCACAGACCTTTTATTCTTGGAGAAACAAAACCGTTACACTCCATAACCAATTTATTTATTAGGTAGGACAGGCACAGAGTCTAAGATTGATAACATGATTAAGTGTCCCCACAAACCCCCAACTGGTTATTCCATATCAAGGGGTCAACCCTGAAATCACATACATACAAGTACCATTATACATATTGAGCAGGTTGTATTTGAATTTTTAGGAATGTATGTGTGCCTACACACGTGTAAAATTAAAGAAAAAGAAGCCATGAATCTGCAGCAGAGCAAGGAGAGGAAGGAAAGGGAGGTAATGCTGAAATTATGTTTTTAATTTAAAAATTAAAAATATTTTAAAACATTATTTAAACATTGGAAAAATATAGAAAATTACGTCTATATATCTACCCTCATTTATCTTTATCTTTTTACCAATGTATCTATAAAATAAAAAATTTAAATGTATTACATAATGGCTCCATGGCAGTAATGTTAAGAATCTTTACGAAGATAATGAACAAATGAATTACACACATATTAGAAAAGGAGTTTTGTGAAGAAAAAACATGGTGTGGTAGGTTGTTTAGATTGTCTACTCATAAGTAGCATGTAAGAATGCCTTACTGAACGTTTCTGTTTCTTTACAGGTGCAAGAGGTGGGTAAAATGCTGAGCAGATTTGGGGAATGGAGGGTTATAGGAAAGATACAATCAAATCTGTGAGGAAGCAAGTCCTCAAGATGGGAATATACTCGTGTGATAGTTAATACTGATTCTCAGCTTAGCAGGATCTAGAATCACAAAGGAAACAAGGTTCCATGGATGCTGGTCAGGAAGTTTTTAGATTCGGTTGAGTTGGAAAGATCCACTCTAAAGACAATACCTGGGCCATAGTCCAGGACTAATAAAAAGGATAAAGTGATCTGAGCACTGGCATCCATCTCTCTCTGCTTTCTGACTTCAGACACAGAAAGGACCAGCTGCTTTAAGCACTCCTGTTAAAATTGCCACCAGAATTTTTCTGCAAGGTAGGACTGAGTCCTCTGTGGGCAGAAACAAACCTTCCCTTTTTGAGGTTGCTTTTGTTGAATATTCTGTTATAAGTCAAAACATGTGACTAGCCAGGCGTGGTGATGCACCCCTTTAATCTGAGCACTTGAGAGGCAGAGGCAGGCGGATTTCTGAGTTTGAGGCCAGCCTGGTCTACAAAGTGAGTTCCAGGACAGCCAGGGCTACACAGAGAAACCCTCTCTCGAAAAAACTAAAACAAACAAACAAAAAAAACAAAAAACAAAAACAAAAACAAAACCCCAAAGCAACAACAACAACAACAACACACATGTGACTAAACATAGCCAGGTACATGAAAGGTGAGGTATGTGGGCCATCATGACTATCACAGTGAAGTCCTGAGCTGATGGGGATGACATGGAGGTATCAGAAGACAGATCTTATTGTATTGTCAGTAGACCCCTCCATCTTTGTTCCAGTGAAATAGGAAGCCACTGGTGAATTTGACACATCACTGCTTAGATTGGAATTGGGTGTCCCCCAAAGTTTTGCTTCTATTCCAACTTCTGATACCTTGAAACACTGATTTTTCTGGAAATGGGTTCTTTACAGATATTTTCAAGTTAGGATGAAGCCAATGTAATGAACCCTAATTCAAAGTGTCTGGTCCTTTAAAGAAAGTGTCATGAAAAGACAGACACGTACAGGAAGCCTCCACAAAGGACAAGGATAAAATGGAGTGAAGAAGCTACAAACGAAGGAAAACAAAATAATGGTTGTCACACCACTAGAAACTGGAGCAGACAGGACTCTTATAGGACACTGCAGAGAATATGACACTGCTCACCCCTTAGTTCTTGGACAGCTTGCCTCCAGACTCTGAAAGACACATTTTGTCCATTTGCACACTATCTAGCTTTGGCACTAGGTTACAGCAATACAGGTAATCCAACAAACACTGACTTCGGTTTTGTTTGTTTGTTCGTTTATTTGTTTGTTTTCTATTTGATATTTTCTTCATTTACATTTCAAATGCTATCCCCAAAGTCCCCTATACCCTCCCCCCACCCTGCTCCCCAACCCATCCACTCCCACTTCCTGGCCCTGGCATTCCCCTGTACTGGGTCATAGAATCTTCGCAAGACCAAGGTCCTCTCCTCCCAATGATGGCAGATCCCTTCAACTTTGTATTCACAGAGTTTTGTTAGCTGAATGACACAAATAAACTGTGGAAAGGAGAGGATGCAGCTGAGTGTCCTTGTTCATGTGCTACGGGAAGCAGGTTCTGTGAAATCCTAGTAGGAGGTTTGTCAAGGAATAATCCAGGAACATCATGCAGGGGTGTTCCACTGTAAGGACAATGAGCATATTATTGAATGAGGGAAAAGAGGAACATCCAAGTAGTTATAAAAGAACTCTCAGGTAAAGCCTCCAAAAAAGAAAAAGGGACACTGGATGCTGGGGGGACCATCAGAGCAGTGTTGAAATAAAAAGGAAGGTCTGTTTTCAAGTCCTGGTGAGGAGGTTCCTGTGAGAGGGAGAAAGATAACTTTAATATATATATATATATATATATATATATATATATATATATATATATAGAGAGAGAGAGAGAGAGAGAGAGAGAGAGAGTGTTTGCAGTTCATCTACAGACTATAGTCACCAAGATACAGAAATGAGTGCTTTTTCGTCCTGAGGAAAGGGAATATTTGCAACTTGAACAACAATATTGAAAGATATCACTTTTTTTTTTTGAAGGAGAGAAGCAACATGAACAGACACATGAATTAGAAGGTATGGAATTCTATCTGTATGAATGTTGTGAATGCATAAATCTTCAATCATTTTTTGATGCTCTGGATTTACTATACAATTATTTGGTGGCCATAATATCCTGTGGTATAAGTGAGGATGCTGATATTTTAATACATAAATTTTACTAATGAACAGAGTATGGCAGAGCTGAGAGACGACTCAGTTCTTCAGAGAAGTTGCTGAGCTTCTCAGCATCCACAGCACATCTCACAACATCCCGCGACTCCAGTTCCAGGGGTTCCAACAACCTCTATGCATTCCTCAGGCACCAGACGTGTATTTGGTACATGTGCACACATGTAGGCAAACTCATACATATCAAATGAAAATTAGATAAGTCTTTTCAAAAAAGACCCACAGAAATACCAAGGAACAACAAGACAGTCAGAGCAAGAACGGGAGCTGAAAAGACTTCAGCTACATCTTGAACTCTGTATTCCATGTTCTTTAGATTAAATGCCACTTGAATTGCATGCAAGTTCCTTTCCCTTCTGAATTTCCGAGTTTGTGTGCACTGAGAAGTGAATCCATGGTTGTCAAATCCACACCAATTTCTCGTAGAGTCATAGATAGACTTGTTTTCCAACTCACCTAACACACATATATATAGCAACCTGACTATATTTCTGAGAAGTAAATTGGCCACAAATGATTATGACAAGATGTAAGTTTATAAATGAAATGTTAAAAACAACATATTAATTTCCTCTATTTTACCCCTCCAGTGGCTCATGACAACCTTGAAAGCAATATATGACAATGGACGGTTGCCCATCAGTCTTTCTCTGAAGGTCTGACCAACCAGCAATTATAACTTATCACTATAATTCTCTAGTTTAGTTCTCTAAGATTATTTCATGGTCCACCTAATTTATTTTGATAAATTGATCTAGTAATCTAGAAAGGTCTCCGCTGTTAGAAAACAGCTATCAGAAACATCGTGTTGCTGATATGAAACATGAATATGAAAGATTTTAATTATATTTTATGATATCAGAAGAAAAACTCATGTCTTGTTAAATCTAATATTAAATATCTTTTCCCTTTTATTAAAAATAGATTTTTTTTTTACATAAAATAAATCCTGACCCACTTTCTCTACTCCTTCCAGTTCCTCCCCACTTCTCCTCCTATCCAGATCAACTCCTTTTCTGTCTCTCATTAGAAAACAAATAGGCTTCTTAGGAATAATAGTATAATATAATATAAACTAACAACTTGGAGTTAGACAAAACTAACAAACAAATGAGCAAGCAAACAAACAGAAGGAAAAGAGACAGAGAGAAGGAGCAAGGAATGAAGACCCACTCATTCACACACTCAAAAATTTTACAAAAACATATAAGTGGAAGCCATAAACTATATATGTAAAGAAACTGGCACAGACCTGAGCAGATCCTACACATGTTTCTTCAGTCTCTCTGAGTTCATATGTGCTTTGATCATGTACAATAAAAGGGCCTTGTTTTCTTGGTGTCCTCTGCCAGCTCTGGCTCACACACTTCTCCCTCCTCTTGGTAGGGTTCCCTGAGCCCTAAGAGGAGGACTCTGATGAAGACATTCCCTTTAGGACTGAATGTTGGCTGTTAAAGGACTTTCATTCTCTGCATGTTGGGTTATGGGTCTTGTCCTCTTAACTATCTTAACGTAAAATGTATGACTTCCTGGAAGAGCCCTCAGCTGTCATCTGGGCTCAGATCCAGTACTGCCAGTGGGTCAACCCCAACATCTATTCCATTCACAAGCTGCTGGATCACGAAGAGGACCTGGTGCTACAGAACCAGATCTGGGAACATGTCATTGCAACAGAAGATGAAAACCCAAAGCATGGCCATGATGGAAGAAGTCTCAGTGACGGGCTGGTGGTATTTATGGTGCTTCAGTGACCAGAGACCTCGAGGCAGATCAATGGCTCATGGCAATGAATACTTACATGTAGAGCTGTGTGGGCAAAGGTATACTGAGTGACACACTGCCCTTTCCAGTGCTACTGAGACAAACATATTTGCAATGAACTGGTGGAAGAGAAGGAGGAATAGATCGGTATACACAGGGTGGAGGGAGGCTGAACCATGCTGATGTCTGAAGAAGCCTGAACTACAACTGAAGACCATGTTAATGTACATGGACTATACTGCTGCCTAAGGTCATGTTGATATCCGTGGACTGTGCTGACACAGGGGTCTGTAGCCCATGTTGCCCTGCAAGCAACATTGATGTCGATGGCCAATGTGTCCACCAAGGGCTATGCCAATGGATAGTCTTAGTGGACGGTGCTGTAGCTGTGTTAATGTCCACAGTCAGTACTGCCACTAGAGCCCATGCTTAGGTCCTTGGCATGTGCTGCCACTGGAGGCTGTCAAGATGCTGCACAGAGCCATGTAAACGTGAGTTCCCTGTGCTGTCACTTAAGGCCACACTGATGTTTGTGGTCTGTGCTGCCACTGAGGACCATGTTAGGTCCTGCTGCAGTGGAACCCAAGTGAATGTCTGTGGCTCATGTTACCACCAAAAAGGCTTGTGGATGTCCATATTCTATGCTGCCTCCTGAAGCCATGAGGACTTCTGTGGGCCATGTGGTCACCGGGGAACTTGGTGGTATCCTTGATCTGTACTGCCTCTGGCGTTCATGCTGAGGTCCTTGATACATGCTGACATCAGAGACCAGGTGATGTCTATGATCTGTATTCCTGCTCACTGTAAAGGACAAGGAAGCTAATTATGCAGTGAAAGAGTCCTAGGAGGCTTCTGTGACAATGCCCCCCAACACTCTTCTCCGAATACCTAACTATCAACAGGAAGCCGTCTAAGAGAATTCTTTTTTTTAATTAGATATTTTCTTTATTTACATTTCAAATGCTATCCCGAAAGTTCCCTATACCCTCCTCCCCCCCCCTTGCCCTGCTCCCCTACCCACCCACTCCCACTTCTTGGCCCTGGAATTTCCCTGTACTGGGGCATAGAAAGTTTGCAAGACCTAGGGGCCTCTCTTCCCAATGATGGCCGACTAGGCCATCTTCTGCTACATATGCAGCTAGAGACACGAGCTCTGGGGGTACTGGTTAGTTCATATTATTGTTCCATCTATAGGGTTGCAGACCCCTTCAGCACCTTGGGTTCTTTCTCTAGCTCCTCCACTGGGGACCCTGTGTTCCATCCTATAGATGACTGTGAGCATCCACTTGTGTATTTGCCTGGCACTGGCATAGCTATATATGAGTCATATGTCATATGAGACAGCTATATCAGTGTCCCTTCAGCAAAATCTTGCTGGCATATGCAATAGTGTCTGGGTTTGGTGGCTGATGATGGGATGGATCCCCGGGTGGGGCAGTCTCTGGATAGTCCATCCTTTCGTCTCAGCTCCAAACTTTGCCTTTGTAACTCCTTTCATGGATATTTTGTGGATACTAAGAGAACTCTTAAACATTGTGATCAGGGTGCTGAAGTGTAGCTCTGCACAGTAGATAGCTACTAGTGGGGATGGGGAAGGAGTCATTCTCTTTAAGGCACTGACTGCTGGAAGTTTGACCATACTCCAGTGACTAGATAGACAACACAAATTGTACTTGTTTATTTTGTTCTTGCCGCTTGTCTTGGGGGAACAGACCTGGGATGACTAATAAAAATATTACATTAAAAAATGTATGACATTGTTGGCATGCATATATTTTCACCATTCAGTGAGACAAATGTCATTTCGCTAATTATTATCTTATGAGGATAGTGAATGGAAAATTGTAATTAAGTAAGCCACTCAGGATAAAGTAATTCCTATGTCAAACATTACTGGAAGGACAGAAGATTTCTTCGTATCACTTTTAACCTGTTAACAGAAAAATATTCCAGGGAAGGATTCCACATAATCTGGCTCAAGTCTAGTGATCACGTTTAAACAGGTCATTGTGATAGAAATGGTTTACAGCATTTGATGTGGACTGGATCTTTTATCCTCCCTATGTGGCTGGTAACCTGGTGGGCATCACTCACACATAAAACAGAGGACAGCCAACCAAGAAGCATGCTATTTGTAGGAGTGAAAAAAGAAATAACCGGACAAAATTCATTGGTAAAAATCTGTGCTAGATTCATCAAAAGGAAAACATGCCTTAACATTACAGGAGTTGTTTTCTAGAAAGTATAAGTGTTGGTTGACTTATCTCTGCAAGGACAGCAAGTGTCCGAAAGGCCATTCAGATCAATAGTGTAGGTGAGCACTTTGCCGCAAAGCCCAGCGAAGGTCAGAGGGCAACCCTCCAGAGTTGATTCTCTCTTGCTTCTGTTACATCCTGATATCAGACTCAGGTAGCCAGGCTTGGCGGCAAGCACTTTTATGTGCAGTGCCATGCCTCAAGCCTCTGAATCTTCCTTCATTTAGTCTAGGCTAATGCCCGTACACGTGTTTCTCGCTTCTGTCTGCAGATTCCTATCGTGTTATATCTGCTTAGGGGCCTGAAGCAGACTCAATTTGTAATATGATAGCTCATGCCACCAATCAGAAGCAAGTCACTTCTGATTCATGAGTCAAAATGGCAGGGAACTGGGGCTCCACAACTCTGCAATTTGATTGGATGTCGTTTTCTGTAATGGCCTCTGTCTTGTTCCATTGCCAAGTTTCCTTGATGAGGAGTGAGGGCTACAATTATCTGTGGTTAGAAGGACAAAAGTTTAGAATATAGTTAGGGATTTTGCTGGTTTAGTAAAGTAGTGGTTGTAGGTTCTTCTCCAAGATAATGACTTCACTAACCCGAGTAGATGGCAAGATATGAATACCAAGCATAATTTCTTCTTGTTGGGTGAGTCTTAAATTCAGTAAGAAAATTGTTACAGAGGTAGAGCATCCAGCCTTAGTGTGTACATATTACACAAGCAGTGCCAGACCTAAGGGTCTGAAAACGTTGCAGAAGAATGGGCAGGTAGATGGTAAGAGCCAAAGGTTCAGGGAGTTTGCTTGAGGCTGTATCTCTTAGTAATGTCCAAAGCTACATCCATTAATCTCACCTGGCCAAACAGGAATAAATAAGGACAGCAACAGATATGCTAATATTGAGCAGGAAAACCTAAATCCTACACAAAGAACTGCATACAACTAATTAATGCTAAGAGCAGAAAAGACATCTTGAGGAAAAGCATGCTAATTGGTTATCGCATACCAAGGGTCAGTCCTGAAGAGCAGGTTATGTTTAGAAATGTGTGTATGTGTAATGTTATATACCATTTTATTATATTACATAATATTTTATATTATATGTATATTATTCAATGACAACTATTGGTAAATGAGGACATTAGAGTGAAGTACATGGGAATATGAGAAGGTTTGAAGAGAGGAAAAGAAGGGGGAAAAATGTCCAGGAGAAAAGGCCACAACAGGATTTGTTGGCTTATGTGGCCTTTGTACATAGAAAACAATGATCATCTCAGCCTCAATTCCAGTTTCCCTTGGAAGACTTGATCCGCTTCCCAATCAAAGTGTTTATATTGTTTCCTCCTGATCCAATAAACTGATGGAGGAGGTAGATGCTTTAACAATGCTATCAAAGGGACAGGACTATAAGCATTCCTGGATGTTGTAGGTTCCTGAAGGTTTAGCTTAGAAGGTAAAGCCTCCACTTCATTGTTACTAAGATGGGAATGGTACCTGTGCAGCTAGTTGCTTGGGAGGATAAATTGTCACAATACATGAGAAAAGTCCGAGCACACAGAAAGTTGTACCTCTTTATTTAAACAGTATTAGAGCCTAAAATTTCTTAAGCCACAAAGAAAAAAATAGCCACTTTATATTTTCCACATATTTTCCCTTGCTTGATAATGAGATTATCTCCAACATCTGTTTCTGTCTTTTAGTGCTAGTAAAATTTTTTAAACTTGATTCCAAACCCAGAACAGTATCAATCAAAAATCAAATGCACTTAAAAAGTACATTTTGGTCTTAACAATATTCTGATGCATGTCATAATTCAAAGTGATTTCAGAGCATTCAATGTTCTTTTAGTAACTGTGACCTTATGTAGTCAAAGTGACTAATTTGGGTTTAATAGCACTTACTTAACTTCATAAGTCCTATTAGCCAAATTGTTTATAGACTGTTAGATATACTAATTATACTTCAATAGATAGATATATTAATTATAGTTCAGCATATATTCTACTAACTTAATATTTCAGATTATGTAACTTTTGGCTTGAGTTATTTACTAACTAAGCATTTTGTGAGGGTCTACCCTGGGCTTGATCACTATCATTTTATGTAGAGAATAACGATCATGCTCCTTCTGGTCCTAATTGTGTTAATTAGAAGAAGTAACACATGTAATTGAAGATGAAGAAATGCAGAGTCATCTAACCGATCCTGCTGCAAAAATGATGTGACTGACATGCTCGAGAGAGTAGAGCAGTGTGCATTTTCCAGACTCATGTTTAAGGAATTTTCAGTACACAATATGAAAGAAACCTCATTTCCTAGATATCTCCAAGACACAGATTGCATGCCAGCAGCATTACTGCACAGCCACACAAAATTTTCCCCTAGTGGATATCTGATTTGGGAGTTTAAATATAGATGCAAAAAAGCAGGCAATTCTGAAGAAGTTTAGCCGGGTTTATTATATTCAGTGATATCCTTCAAAAAATATTGTACTAAATCATGTTCTGATATATATATATATATATATATATATATATATATATATATATGCATATGGCAGACAATGTGATCATGAGTAATAGTTTGGGGTGTTAAAGTAGTCCGAGTGGCTATTCTACAGAATAACAACGGTTCTCAACAGAAAAATTATGACTATCTCCAAGAGACTTTAAAAAAAAATAGATTCTTCTCTCATACAACACATCCCCACCACAGTTTTCCCTCTGCCCACTTCTCCTGACTCTCCCTCTACCCCCTCGTCCATTAGTCCACTCTTCCGTCTGGTTTCTAAGTAACAAGAGCCAAACAGGACAAAACAAAAAGCAATGTTACAATGCAGAAGCCTTATCCATCATCACCACCACCACCACCACCACCACCACAACAACAACAACATATTGAGGCTGGACAAGACCAGCCAATAGAAGAAAAGAGTCCCAAGAGCAGGCCAAGGAGTCAAAGAAACAACGCTCCCACTGTTAAGAGTCCCACAAAACCACTTGGCCAAGAGCCATACCAGACACGCAGATGAGCTAATGCAGACCCATGGAGACACGCTGTTTACTGCTTCCTAAGATCTCACTTGAGCCCTGCTTAGTTCATTCAGCGAGCCATGTTCTCCTCGTATCCTCCATCCCCTCTGATTACCGCAGTCTTTACCCCTTCCACTTGTTCTGTAGGGTACTCTGATTTTCGGGTGAGGGATCCAATGAAGATCGAACTCTACATGATGTCTGACTGTGTGTCTTTGTGCCAGCTCCCTCTGCTGCTGGAATAAGTCACTCTGATGAGGACTGGAAAAGGCATTAATCTACCAGAATATCCTTAAGAATTATTCTATTGCTTTTTCCTTTTTAGATCAGTTGTATTTGGTTCTTCTCTAGGTTTCTGGGCTATCTAGTGTCTGCTTCCTAGCCATCTAGGCAGGGTAGGACATGGGCTTTCTCTCATGGTATAGTTATCAAGAGAAACCAGACATTAGTTGGCCACTCCCTCAAGTTCTGCAGCACTGTTGCCACAGCACATCTTGATGGCAGTACAGATAGTAGGTCAAAGATGGCTGGGTTGGTGTCCAGGTTTCTTTTTCCATACTGCAGAGTACCTTTCCACACCAAAGAGACTGGAATTTGCAGGTGAAGGCTCCATGCGAGCACTGACTCATCCTTGCTACATTTGGTGATCTGTGTCAATGTTCTTTACAGCAAAAAAGGACCTTCTCTAAGTTTTTAGAGAGCAATCTCTGTTCTATCATCAGTGAGGGTGGTTTGGCAATCTGCAGAAGACCCCCTGAGCTAACAATTACCCCAATGTAACCCTGATCCACCACTGGAAGTCTTGTCTGGCTACAAAAGATGGCCAGTTTGGACTCCATATCATTTATTACTAAGAATATTCAGTAGGATCTCCCTCAAAGAGGAAGTTTCCACTGCTCTAGCTTTTCACACCATTCTCCAAATGCCTCCCAATTTGGCTATTTCTCCCTGTATTCTCTTCTTCCATCACTTCCCTCCTCCATACCTAATCCCCCTTCTCCTAACCCTACCTGTCCCCAGTCTACCCACAAAATATATTCTATTTCTTCTTCCTAGAGAGATTCATGTGTCTTCCCACCAACACCAGCCCCAAGAGCCTGATCTTTTGACTCTTAGGGGTCCAGAATTCTTGAAGGAAGACCCTGGACTCAAATAATATGCAAAAGCAAAGACTGTTTATTCTGTAGAAGTTACCAGCATGCAGGTGCCAACCATTCATCAAAATGGCAATGACCTGAGTGGCTTGTAGGACTCCTTTTATGCAGGACTAGAATTTTCCAGAAAGGTTAGTTAACCTCTAATAAAATTAATATGGACAAAGCACTGACATTAGTAAAATTTTGATTTTTTTTCTGTTAGTGTCTCTATATTTGGTGAGGCTCTGCAGAATTTCAGAGAGGAGCTCAGCTCTGGCCCCATTATCTCCACTGGCCAGGTGTTCAGGAGACTGTCTCAGCTTTGGAACTATCATCCCCAATTCAAGGTTGTCATTGTCTAAAGACTCCTTGTCAGTGGCTCTTCCTGAGGAGCCCAGTGTGCTTCAGGGGAATTGAAAATTTTTATTTCTAAGGTTTTGGGACCTTTCAATGACACTCCATTACTAGAGAGTAAGAAGGGTAACTGGATCCTTCTGATAGATTCTAACTACTTCCCTCTGTATTTGATGGTCAGCTGCAGTCTTCTCCTGAAAATGGCTTCATGTGGCACTAAAGATCATGGACTGCAGAAGGTTAACTGAAGGAACGGCTCTATCTAGGCATCTCCTGGGACACTCTTCATCCATGCTTCCAGGAGACTTTTGGGCCATGCTTCTACTTTGTGGCTCCCCACAAAGTTTACCGAAATCATAACTTGGTCTGTAAGCATTTTCACTCTGTTTGCAAGGAATGGTATTTGTTCATGTAGCCCAGAAAAAATATCTATGCACTTGTGTCTTCCATATTACAGAAATTTGTTTTCGTACATTGCTAGGCATTGGGCTGGTGAGATGGCTCAGTGGGTAAGAGCACCCGACTGCTCTTCTGAAGGTCCGGAGTTCAAATCCCAGCAACCACCTGGTGGCTCATAACCATCCGTAACAAGATCTGACTCCCTCTTCTGGAGTGTCTGAAGACAGCTACAGTGTACTTACATATAATAAATAAATAAATAAAAGAATAAATAAATAAAAGAATAAATAAAATTCATTTTAAAAAAGTCTAAAATCACAGTATCTGAATGCTAGAGTTCTAAACAGACACCCAAACACACACACCATTATTTTATTATTTTAAATTTTATAACATGTGTGTGGGGTGGGTAAGTGGGGAGAGAGAGAGAGAGAGAGAGAGAGAGAGAGAGAGAGAGAGAGAGAGAGAGAATGAATTTAAGTGGCGATACCCACAAAGGCCACAGGGAACAAGAGTTATAGGTAGTTGCTAACTGCCTGATATTGGGTTCTAGGAACTGAACTAGGGTCCTTGGCAAGAGCAGTACACATTCTTACCTGTTTAGCTGTCTCTTCTGTCTAAGGATCATTTTCGGGACTCCTGAGTCCAGTTTTTAATGGCACATTTTTGAGGGATCCACATTCATTATCTAATTATCTCATAAAGTGTCAGATAAGGGGTTGGGATGCATCCTATAGATTTTTGAGGAGACAACTTTAGTCCACTGAAGATAGCTTCCAAGTTTCTTCATATTTGTGTTTTATTGATATCCTCTGCCCTGCATAGTCCGAAGACTTGTGGGATAAGAATCTATCAGCTAAACATAACTTAGTTGTCCAGGACTAGTGCAAACATCCATGGCCAAAGAATACGACTGAAGAGTTTGCCCAAAGATATTTCCTACAATTGTTCTCTTAACCAAGTGTAGGAACCATTCTCAGAGAAGCAAAAGTAATTAGTGTTTGGGAGTAATGTTGATGTCTGTTGTAACTTCAAATGAGGGAGATGGGAAATACGAGGAAAGAGGAATGAGTGTTTGATAAAGAAGAAAATACTCTATTTCCTTCCTTTATAGGCTTTTGCCAATTGATCAAACATATTTGTTAGCAGAGTGCAGGTTAGCTTGCCATTGTAAGTCTAGGACATACTAAGAATGACAGTTTGGGGGAGGCTTCCATATTCCTCCAATCTTGAGTCAAGACTCCATGGTATGATGTTTGTAAATGTGAAGGTTTAGATGGTCCACTTGACAGGATCTAGAATCACCCAGGAAGCAAGCTTGAGCATGTATGCTCCAAAGACTCTGGATTAGTTGATGCCTGTTATATTTACACCTATGGAAGGTGTGGACTGACCTGTTCCAGGAGCTGGACAACAGCAATTCTCACTGAAAGGCTGCTTTATATACCTGCTGCTATTTTCCTCCCTCATTTCCTTCCTTCCTTCCTTCCTTCCTTTCTTCCTTCCTTCCTTCCTTCTTTCCTTCCTTCCTTCCTTCCTTCCTTCCTTCCTTCCTTCCTTCCTTCCTTCCTTCCTCATGATGCTTATGTCAGGTATTTTATTATAGCACTGAGAAAGTAGCTAATGCAGCAAGTTAACTCTTTTTTTGTGAACCTCCGAATGCTACAAAATGATGCTCTAGCTCAGACATTTATACTTAGTGACTGTATGCATACTGCATGGAATGTAATCTGGAGTTATGAAAGGTAATTTGATTGTGGGATCTAAAACAAAGTAGCTGGGAATGTTACAGAGAAAACTAAGCTTGCATGTGCTCTCACGGTCCTCCAGAATTGGCAGGACTTTAACGCGGATATTTGAAAACTGATAAGAAAAAATTCAGGGAGATTTATTTATGGGAAAGGGGAAGAGAAAGTATGTGGAAAAAAAAAATTACCACTTAATCAAGATAATCTGTCTTAAAATAGGGGGCTCTGAAAAGTCACCTGTAATGTTGCATGCCTCTAATCCTAGTACTTGGTAGATTAAGGCTGAAGGATTACCATGTGTTCAAGGCCAGCCTTGGATGCATTTGGACACAGTGTGTAAGAAGAAACACGTAGATCTAGATTTATAGATAAGATCCCAGGTCTTTAAAATGGCTGAATATATGTCTTCTTTTGAATTGTTAAAAGAGTGACTTACTTGAAAAAAAAGGATGGAGGAGAGGATACCAAATAAGCAGGGCAATACAATCTGAGCAATATGTTATAATCTTAAATCATCTGAAATGGGACTATTCACTTGCTGCTGATCACCTACCTCTGTGCTTGTGCTCCCAGTACCAGCAGAAATGCTTCGACTCCCGACAGTCCTTCATCAAATGAGTTCCATGTCTGGATCTCATTTACATGCTTTTATTTATTTATTTATTTATTTATTTAAAGATGTATTTACCAAAAGGTGACAAAGCTCAAACTGAAAACAACACTCATGGACACTGCCCCTCTACCCCAGCAGTTTGACACCACAACCAGTGAATATGAACAGGGAAACTTGAATGAGTGCTTGGTGCTTGGACGTAGCTGTGCTGAAGGCCTGATGAAGAATTGATGTGTAAATGAAGGAGAAGAAAGAGTTAAAAAATGACCTCCAACACCACAGGAACTGCAGTAGAAGTTGTTGCCCTAGGAGGGGCTTTCACCCTGCTTCTGTCCATCCCAGCCTTGAGCTCATTAGTTCCTGCTAATGAAGATCAGAAGATTGGTATACAGGTTATTCAAGGAGCATTCAAAGTTGCTGCGTGTACCATCGCAAAGAATGCATGTCTTAAAGGATCTTTGATTGTTGAGAAATTTCTGCAAAATTTCTCAGTGTTGGTCATGGTGCTGTGCTCCAAGGCATGGTGAACATGCTGGAAAAGCGAGTCATTGGTTCAACAAAGGTATCTAGAACTGCTTCACTGGATGTTGCTGGGCTGGTCGCCATGTTCACTACAGCAAAAAAGCTATAGTGACAGAAATCCCCAGAGAAGAGAATGAGTCTAGAACGGATGCAATGGGTGTAATGGGAGTGGGTATAAGATGCGGCATGCTGTAACTCTAAGACTAGCTCTTGGTCCTTATCAATGCACTGTGACAGGATGCTCAAGACAGGTTCCTCACAGGCAACTTCACAGGCATCTCTTGAAATAAATGCCTGAAGAGAAATGGCTGATCACTATATACATCAGTTACATCTCACTCAATAATATATAGCGGATTACGTTGTTACCACCCATGCCTACCTAGAATTTAGTTTGTATTTTTGAGTAAAGATATTTGTCCACTCTTGATACTGGATGCAAGAGTCATATACCAGTGCTCTGCCTCCACCTTAAATCGCTGACACATTTTTACCGTTCCATTATAGTCCATGTTGTGACCAGATGAGTTGTTTAAAAGGAGCCTTTCTGTGGAAAGGAGGAAGAACTGTGTATAAAGGAAAGAAGTCTCCAATTTTGTCACTTATGTGCAATAAAATTTCATTTAAAGTTAAAAAACAAACAAAAAGGCCCTATTGTTAGAAAGCTTCTAAGAGGCGATCATTGGATACCTCCCTAGATTAGTTCACTTCTCCCACATGGCAATAAAACTTGTTCCAAAATTCCCGTGGCGTGATCTACAGCTAAGTCTTTATTCTTGTGCACCCCAAATCCTTAGACTTCTCATCATTCACTGCATGCTAGCAGTCTGGCAGCTCTGCAGATGTGATTCCACTCTGATTACCTTGATTTGTCAGTGTATTTAGGCCTCACAGCATTTCAAATGTAGCTGTCTGCAGATACTTGATTGGGTATTAGAGGACTGTCCCTGATGGGGAAATCTCAGTAATTTGAATCCCTGTCAGTGCTTACATACTTTTGAAGAAGGAGGTCGTTTTACTCGAAGGAGGTACCATCACCACATGACTGCATTATCTCTTTTCTTGGCCTCTAGAAGATTAAAAGATGTTAAGTCTAGCCAAGGGTGGTGAAGGATATTAACTCATGGGCTGAGAAAGAGCTAAGGAATGAAAGAGTCCTGACTTTCGGCTGGACACGGGATTGCCTGGAACACTCCGCATCTCCCATCTGAGGATAAAATGAACAGGAAAAGAAGTGTACAGTTTTAGGGAAAGGTTTTTAAGGCCAGGTGTGTTCATCTTCCTTCCTTCCTTCCATCCTTCCTTCCTTCCTTCCTTCCTTCCTTCCTTCCTTCCTTCCTCCCTCCCTTCCTTCTCTTTGCATCTACACTGTAGATCTAATCTCTGGAACTGTCCCTGGGAACCAAGACTGTAAAGGTTCTGAGACACTGCTGCTATTGTAAGGTTTTGTTGTTGTTGATGTTGCTTTTGTTGTTTCGATTATTATTTTTTTTAATGAGCAAAACATCCATTGTTTCACATTCTCCGCCAAATAGCAACTTCCTCTCCAAATTGAAACATTTGTTCCAGTAGGAGAGAGGAGGCTCTTCAACTGAGGTTGAAAACTGAAGGGCTAAACCAGAGATAAAGACAAGCTCACATATCTCAGAACAAAAACTTGGAAGATTCTTAAGTATTTGAGGGTCCCTACCAAGAGTAAAATCAGCTGACGGTGGAACCTGACCAGACCAGACAAACCTGAGAGAGAGAGAGAGAGAGAGAGAGAGAGAGAGAGAGAGAGAAGTGAGGGATGCTTTGAATAAGCCTGCAAGCTGATATTTTGTGAGGCTATGCCAGTGCCTAGCAAGTACTCAAGTGGATGCTCAATTGGATACTCAAGTGGATGCTCAAGTGGATGCTCAAGTGGATGCTCAAATTGGATGGAGCACAGGGTCCCCAATGGAGGAGCTAGAGAAAGTACCCAAGAAGCTGAAGGGGTCTGCAACTCAATAGGAGAAACAATATGAACTAACCAGTACCCCACAGAACTGTGTCTCTAGTTGCATATGTAGCAGAGGATGGCCTAGTCTGCCATCACTGGGAGGAGAGGCCCTTGGTCTTGCAAAGATTCTATGCCCCAGTATAGGGGAATGCCAGGGCCAGGGGCCAGGAAGCAGGAGTGGGTGGGTTGTGGAGCAGGGGGAGGGGGGAGGGTGTAGGGGGTTTTCAGAGAGGAAACTAGGAAAGGGGATAGCATTTGAAATGTAAATGAAAAATATCTAAATCCCCCACTAAAAAAAAAAAAAAAAAAAGCAAAATCCTCCAAGCTGCTGAGAGAGCCCTGTCTCCATGTCC
The DNA here is from genome assembly GCF_900095145.1 of Mus pahari. Taxonomy (NCBI): domain Eukaryota; kingdom Metazoa; phylum Chordata; class Mammalia; order Rodentia; family Muridae; genus Mus; species Mus pahari. Next base: position 70,850,535 of record NC_034602.1, read on the forward strand.
CGTGTCCAGTGGGCTTTCCAGTGATACGGTTGCTTGGACTCACCCCAGCTCCTTCCCTAAGTAAACCCTTGTGCGTGCTCCTGTCAGAAACCTTAGATTAAAAACTCACCTAGTCACCGAAGGGGGTACTGGTGCAGTTCTTACTTTAGTCTATCAGTGGACTCCCTTTCTTAGGTGAGTAGATCTCTCTCTCTCTCTCTCTCTCTCTCTCTCTCTCTCTCTCTCTGTGTGTGTGTGTCCCCAAGAAAATTCATCACACAACTTCCTCATGGTGTACATTTTTGTATGTTGCATTTTCGCTGGCAGAAACTATTTACTAATGTTTGTCGACTATGTCTATCCATTCTGCACATCCTATTTTTCAATGTTTTAAATGAGATTTAATGATTTTTCAACACTTTATTGTACTTATTGATTTGCAAAGAATCCTTGGTTCAGGAAAGTTGAAAAGTTATTATGATGTTTTAATGTTTTCTTTTCCTAATTAATTAGTATTCTGAGTTTTAAATTTTGAATTTCTTTTCATCTGGTTCCTGCGGATTTGCTTCAGATTAAAAGTATCCTGGAGTAAACAACTCAAAGACACCATCCAAGTACACCTGGGGCTACTTTGTATAGAGGGCCTGTGCATCTAAGTAATCTGCCTTTGTCTTTTCTCCAACAGGAAGGAGTCCAGTATAATTGGGTAGGGGACAATGTACAGAGCTTACTTTGCGCTCAAAGAGGACACACCTGAGAAAATATCAGCAAGAATCACAGATTTCCTACCTGGGGTGAGAGGTTTAATCAAACATAGACGATGCTCACCATATCAAAAGTAACTTGAAAATACAGAGTTTGGGCTTAAAATATGGATAACTTCTGGAAACAGTGCAATTGGACGCACAGCTAAACTACATGCAATCAATACTCCAACTTGCACTGTGTTTTTTTTTAAAAAAAAAAGCTGTTTTTACTACCTTTTCCCCTTTGCCCCATCACTAAGTATGATCTTTGAAATTCTTTTTTTTTTTTTTTTTTTTAATTTTTGGTCCATGTCCACATTAGATAGTTAAGGAGTATATCAGTAACGTTTTTACTTATAGACTCCTTAGCTATAGCTATAAATTATTTATATTTGTCTTCCTGCTGCCATCACTGATAGTACGCAATATCTTTGATTTACTCCATATCTTATACATTTAAAAATATTCTTCTATTATTTTTCTAAGTAAATCCACGAAGCATATAGTAATTAGGAACTGAGTTGTTTCTGTCTTGCTTCCTTTACAACTAAGAGTCTCTTGTCACAGTTTGCTAGTCTAGTCTTGGTGAAGCACTTGTTTAAGTCACAAGTGAGTCCAGATGTTAACTTGTATTTAAGTACCCATGGGAGCTTATAGATGTCCTGTGTTAAGGGAATTCAAGCAGCCATACTTGAGCCTATGAAAATCTACTTGGTCAGAACTCAGCCATTAAATCTCTTTGGCTTTCTATTCTCTCCACTCCCAGATGAATTACTAGATACACAAAGAACATACAGTATACAGTATATTCTTTCCCAATATAGACTACTATAGCTTGGAATTTACCTTTAAGAGAGCTCTTATAATCCAAGAAAATATAGTGACATGCAGCTAATTATTTTAAAAAGAGACCAAAATAAGCAGGACAACATAGGCACTGTGGTAGAGGTGCCATCATAGTGCTGTATGAGCTAGTTAGCTGCTTAGTCACATTTTCGTTCCCTGTGACAGCATGCCTAGAAAAGTAACCTCATGGGAAGGGACGTTCATTTTGGCTTACAATTTTGGAGGCCTCAGTCTGAGCCTAATTGGCTTTGCTGTTTTGGTATCTACAGTACAAAACAATACCTCTGACTGTATAACAAAACAAAGCTGTTCACCCCTGTGACTGACTGGGAAATGGAATTCAGGGTACCTGGTGGGCCGTTCCCTAGATCCTCTACAAGGTCCCATCATCTTCAAGGTTCTAGCATCCTTAGAGCAGGCCAATCCCTTACAAAATCATTAGTAGCTGGGGACCAGCCTTAAACATAAAGCCCTTTGGTGGATAGTTAGGATCCAAACTGTAACAGAGAAGATAATGGCTATGGTGTGTGTAACACATATCATAGGTTACAAAGGCTTTTTCTCACCTTGGGATAGTTAAGAAAAGGGTTCTTTGGAAAATCTGGCATGTGAGTTGAGCTTTGAAGAATGAATGAGATTCATTCTTGTGTCGGGGATGATCAGATAATTATGATGATGGTTAGGTTTACAGATCTGCTTGGTTTGTGGTTACCACCTTGCAAATTCCCACAGGCCATGAGGTCATAATGACACTATACCGACTCACTATACAGCCTCATTCAACTTGGGAGACCTGAATAGGGATGTGATGTACCTGGTGGGGTTCATAAAATAAATCTTAGTCACTAGATTATGCTTATATAGAAACTACGTCCACAGTCCTTGAAGCAATGAAATGTTATAGGAGAGAAAGAAAAAAAAAAAAGGAAGGAAGGAAGGAAGGAAGAAAGAGAAACTACGTCCACAGTCCTTGAAACAATGAAATGTTATAGGAGAGAAAGAAAAAAAAAAGGAAGGAAGGAAGGAAGAAAGAAAGACATTTTTACTAATTTCATTTACAAAAGCATTCCAAAGAGGTACAATTAATTGACAAAGGTCACGTGAGTAAACTTTATCACAGCAGAAGGCATGGAGAAAGAACCAAGACAGTTTTCTATATCCTTTATGATCAATTTTATTGATGTGAAATCAAAATCATTGAGTCTTTAGGTCCTATTTTTCCGTAAAGGTGTGCTTTCAATTTTGCAATGAACTTGTACGTTGAGGTAAGTTTCAAGAAACATAAAATGGACCCAAAGGCAGGCAATGCTTTAGAAGTCAGCACCCGCATAAAGAACACGTGGAGTAATCTGCACCTGAAAAAAAAAAAAAAAAAGACACTGGCAGAACTCCCAGCCTGGTACCTCATTCACCTACGGAAGAGTGGGGGAGGAGAATGGGAGGGAGGCAGGGAAGAGTGAAGAGATTGAGTGGAGAGAGAGGGGGTGGTGGTGGAGATGAGTGGAAAGGGAGAGCTGAGAAGAGAGAGGAAACCAGAGGAGAGAGGAGAGAGGAGAGAGAGAGATAGAGGCATGCTCCTACCCAGGAGAGAGATACCCTTTGTCTGACAAACCCTGCAAGGGAAGCCTCCCTTAGCCGCCCCACGGTTCCCACCTCCAAGATTCTGCGGAGCGGCTAGGTGGAGCCCGCGCCCGCGGAGCCCTCGCGGACTCCAGATCCGGGTTTTGTCGGCCGCCCCTTTCCCGGCCTGGAGCCCCCCTCCCCGGTCCTGGGAGCTCTCTCGCCCGTCACCCCGCCGCCGGTGGCTCACTCCGGCCTCGGCTGCGTTGGCCGCTGCGCGCACGCTGCCTGTCTGCGGGCGCGACCGCCCCCTACGCCCGCTCGACCCGCAGCGCTCGCTCCAGTTCCCAGGAGCGGGGATGCAGATGGCACGGCCGGGCCGGGAGGGTGACGCCGCCACCGCTGCCGCCGCCGCCACCGCCGCCGCTGCTGGCATCTCACGGGCTGTGCGCTGCCTCCGCTCCCGCAGCTGCTGCTGCTGCTGCTGCCGCCGCCACCGCCTGTGACTCGCCCCCCTCCCCTTTCTTTCTTCTCTCTCTCTCTCTCGCTTTTATTTATTTATTTTGTTGGCCTCAGTCCTCTTCCTCCGGGTGTGCGCGCGCGGGCTGCACGGTGTGCTGGGGCAGGAGCTCGTCCGTGTGTGTGCGCGCGAGGGGAAGAGCGTGTGCGTGTCTGGAGGGCGCCCCGAGCCTCAGTGGCTCCGGTGGGAGAGTCCGGAAGAGAAAAAAATAAAATAAAATAAAATTTAAAAAAAAAAAAAAAAAAAAAGAGGACCGAAGCCGGCGGCCGAGGAGGAGGTTGGCGGTGACGGCGTCCGCTCGGAGCCCGGGCCGGGCGATGAAGCTCCCGCATGCCCGAAGCTACCCGGCCCGGCGGGCGAGCTGATCAGCGACCACCGGAGCTCGGGGCTCGCCCCCCGCGGCAGGCACGCAACCCTCGGCGGCCCGGCGCCCGCTCTGCCCGCGCGTCCACGCCGTGCACCCGGCAAGGAGTTTGCGCGGCTCGCGCCTGGGCTCTCGGAGCGGGTTGCGGGCGGCAGAGCGGACCCTCTGCTGCCGGAGCACCTCGGGGGCAGCAGGAGGAGGACGGCGAGGAGGACTGGGCGGAGAAGCCACTACTGGTCCTCGCCGCTGCCCCTACCTATCCCCTCCCTCCCGCTCGGAGGCGGAAAGGGGAGGACGAGGAAGAAGAAGAAAAAGAAAGAGAAGGGGGGTGGGGTGGGAGAACTGGATATAAAGATCGGCTGCGGGGGGGGGGATGGTGGAAGATTTTTGGTCTCCTCAGCAGCGGCTTTTCTTGCGGCGGCGGCGGCGGCGGCGGCTGCAGGAGGAGGGAAAGCAGCTCTGGCTATGACTGCCGCATGTTAATAGCTCCCGCTTGGGTCCACCGGCTGCAGCGAGAGACACAGCCTGACTCCGAAGTTGTGCAACTGTGCCCTGAGAGAGACATTTGAACCCTCCTTCTCTTTGCTCCGCTTTTGCCCCCCTGGGGCGTGTGAAGCGAGGAAACGTAAAGGAAGACTAGCATTGGCTTTCCCGGCTTCCCCTTTCTCCATGGCTGTGTAGAAGAAGAAAGGAAAAGAGACACTTTTTGTTGTTTCTTTGACTGGGGTCTCCACCCTCCTGTGGTCTCTGCGGTTTGATTATCAGTCGTTGCTTGGTGTGACTAGGGTGCCTACAGTGGGACAGGTCCATCTTTTTTTCTGTTTTCTTTTTCTTTCTTTCTTCTTTTTTATTTCTTCTTTTTTTGTGTGTGTGCCCCGGGGCTCAATGGATGGATTGTGGAAAACTGCACCGGGTTGCAGGTTGTTGAACAACTGATGGGACCATCTCAGGGACCGGCGGTTACGAAAGGTAATTTATTCTTTGCACTCTTCATAATTGTGGTCGCCCTGGTCGGGCGCAGGCGGCGGCATCCGATGGGCGGGCAACCGAGGGGGTGCGGGGTTCACGTACACTCACCCTTCCACTCACACATTCGCCTTCGCACACTCGCCCTCATGCGCACACTCATCTGATCGTGATGCGGGGCGGGAAGGGAGCCTCCTGGCTGGTGGGCGCTGGGGTTTGGCATGGGTTCGAGGTTTTATCAGCTACTGGGCGACCAGGTGCCAGAGGGAGATATAGAGGAGAAGAGAACCCGCGTACTGTCAGTCGCACACGCCGGGTGACAAGAACGAATGCCACCCCGCGCATTTTCCCTCCCCTGTCACCCCAATGCCGTCCTTTGGTAGGGGCAGAAAGCAGCCAAGGGGGCGCCTTTTCTTCGCTAGGCTGGAGCAATACTGGAGGTGGGAACGGGTTGGAGGACGAACAGGGACCGGGTGAGGAGCGCAGTTCGGGGGTGATGGCGAATGTGGGGTGGTGAGCCTGGTTGATCCTAGACGCCTGCCTTGGAGCATCCAAGGTGGCTGAGATTGCCCAGGTCGCGTCCCTGAGAAGTGGAATCGGGTTGCCTCCAAACATCTCTCTTGAGTGTCTCTCAACCGGGCAGTTTGATTTAGACCTGAGTGCCTAGGCTTTGTTGAGCGATATTAGCTGGAGAAAGCTGGTCACTTTCGTGGGTGTCACGGGGTTGAGCTGTGCCGGGAGTGAGCACCCAGTGTAGAGAGGCTGCTCAATGGGTCGGGCGTCCGCGGTGCCAGGGTGCGGTGGGCAGAGCAGTGGTAGCCCTGGTGGCGGGTTACAGGTAGGCGAGCTGGCACCTGGGTGCTTCTCTTGGGAGATGGGCAGTCTCTGGGCTCAAGTGGAGCGCGAGGACCAGCACTCCACAGCGTCTGGTTCTAGCCCAGAGGAGGCTGCTGGGCATGGGGGATATCCAGCAGTTCAGCCCTGTGTTTGGAAGGGTAGTTGGCCAGTGGTCGGCGTGCCTGGTATCTGTGTGTCTAGGATCCTGCGCGCTTAGGGTGGCAGGCAGACCTGTGCAGGGATAGGAGAGCTGAAGCTACTTCGGTCCAGCTTGTTCAGAGAAATCGCTTGGGATCTGCCTAGCTGGAAAAGCTGGTTTGAGGAGGCCCAGAGGGCCCCCGGTGGGGTTGCGAGGAAGCCTGGCGGCAGGTTCCCTCTCCCCTAGAGATGCGTGCAATGTTTGGAGTCGCTGGTGCAGCGCTCCACCGTATCCCAGATTGGCCTTGATTAGACCTGCTAGAGCCATCGCCTCTCGCAGATTTGCGGTAATCAAGTGTAGCTCCCACAGAATCCTTGGTCTCCGGAATGATCTGGCCACATTCCTCGCCCGAATAGAAAACGTGTGTTGCTTTTATCGATAGCCAGTGAGAGAGCAGTTGGGAGAACCGGAGGCTTGGGAGCCACCTCCCGAGTGTCTCCTCCCTGAGGCTCCCATGGCCCCTGACTGCAGTAGTTAGAGAACATTGTAAACAACAGTGTAAGCATCTTTATCACTGTCTCCCTCAGAGCCGAACCTGCTGGTGGCTGTTGTGTTTACTTTCCTGGGTGGATTACTCATTAGGAAGTGTAAGGCTGCTTGCACCTCTGATTTTTACATCCTTGCAGCCAGCTGCCGGGGAAATGAGGAGACACATAGACTCTGGCAGGAAGGGGAAAAAATGCCTTCTGTGTTTTGCTCCGAAGTAAATAGGAGGTCTGCTAATTTTAGACTCATATGGTTTGTCTTCGCTAGTTAGAGAATGATGTCGTAGAATCTGCAAGGAACCACTTTAGTGATTATTTATTTATTTATTTATTTGCATTTGGAAAGTCAGCTGCATTTGTCTATAAGATAACAGAGGTCAGGCAGCTCCCTCATTCATTTTTCAGTCTATAATGTACTAAGTGGTCAGCAATTCTCGCGCCCAATTTATCTGTGTGCACATTAAACGTAGAACTGCCCGTTGTTTTCCAGCCTCACTCAAAGAGGATACCAGATCATTTGTGTAGGAAACAAGAGGATGTTTCTGCTGAAATCCCCGTTAGCTTCCAGTTCTGCTCTGTTCTGTTTTGTTTTGTGTTTTTCTCCCTTTAAGTAGTGAAGGGACGGGTAACAGATGTACAGAGATAAACACTTCTTAATAAACTTATGCTTGCAAAGATAAACTCTTTTACATTGCACTACTTAGTTGTGTGTTACTTCTGACTATTTTGATGTCTGTGCAAAATGGCTAGGTTCTAGTTTACTTTTAAAAAAAAATCACTTTTTGTAGATGTACCATTAATTTAAGTATACTTTTTTTTTTAAGGTTCCGACCACAAAGGACAAGTACAGAATTATTCACTCATGCCTAATTTTGAGTTGTATATTTTCTAAGACATTTACGTGACCATGACCATTATAAAAAACACTTAGATTTATGACTTAACCCCCTAGAATCTTGATTCCTATGTTTGTTTGTTTTTTCCTTCCGCCTTTCTTGCGGGGTTTGTGTTGAGAGTTTCTGTATGTGAAAACATGTCTGAGGATTGTAGACTACTTCTCCACTTTTGGCAGCTCTCAAGGCAGTGGTGTACAGTCTTTATCCTAGAAGATCCCAGCAGATCTGTTCTGTTTCCTAGCTGAGTGCATTTCGTTTCCTAGCAGTCGTACATTCCACAGGTCCTGATGTCATTAGGCCTGCCTCTGTCAACTGGTTGTGCTGTCTTTAACCAAAGGTGAATATGTCAAGAGCATTTGCATGTTATTCCTTAGCACTTGTCTCACTAGATAATCAGTAAAACCGTTCCTCTGGAGGGTGCGGCCGAGTGGGCTCCTTTTCCTTATCCAGAGAAGAGGCATGATGAGTGCCAAGGTTTATGTGAACTATTTAATTTCTTGAGATGGAGATGCAGGGCTGAATCAGGCATCCTGGCCAGAGGAGTGATAAGCCCAGCCTGTGATTTATCAGCTTGGGAAATGCTTTTGATGTCTCAGTTTCGGTAGCTTAGTACACAGATTACGCTTCCCATGGAGGACCCTGCTTAAAAATATGAATGAAAGGTCATTCTGAAATCATTTCCTTAATAATATTCTCCTTGCAGTTTTCAGATCCCTCCTCCCACACCCCTGGAGGGGATGGTGGCCAGTGTGGGACTTACTGGCTCCAGCTGCTGAGTCCGGTATTGATTCTAGTATTCAGCAACAGGCGACGTGGTTATGGACTTGACTCATAAGAGCTCGAGCCTAAAACTCCTAAGTTGTAGATTAAAAAATGATTCAAGGATCACCAAGATTAAACTTAGTCAAATCATAATGCAAAAGTGAGTTCTTTTACAGTTTGGATATGGGCCACTTTACAGTTTGGTTGAAACTCTTCAAAAAGGGCTGCTAAAAATAAAAAGGGCAGTTCCTATTCAAAGAGAGCATTCTGCTTGCGAAATCAGCAAGGAAACCCAAGTGGGATTTTGGTATTTAGGATCATGCACCGAGTTTGAGAAATACTGAGATGGACTGAGAGGTCGGTGCTAAGAGCTGCTGGGAGGAGAGGCACCTCAGATTTTCCTATGGATCACAAATGTCTCTTTTGCCTTTGACTCCTCACATTTGCATCACATCCAAATATTCACTTGCTCACTTAGGGTAGGTTGAGGAAGCATTGTAACTTACCCGTGGTTTGCCTGTTAGGCCTGGAATAGTCTTCAGTTATTGTTGTACATCATTTGTGTCTTTGTATTGTGTGCAAGTTCATTAACTTAAAGAATGTCTGGGTTTATAATAAGACAAAAGTAGTCAAATATAAAAACATTCGGTTATTTTTTGTTTATTGGTTTATCTCAGGCATACACATGTTCACATTTGCATGGGTGCTGCATGCACGTAGTTGTGGAGATTTTTCATTCTTACAGAGTAAACTCCAGCACTGCATTCATTCAAGTGAAACTTGGCACTGATGCTTATATACATTTGAAAAACTGGTATGAACTTGTTTCTAGATAACACTAGTGATTTTTTTTTATGCTCTGAAGTCCCCCTTCCACCCCAGAATGTGCTTAATAATTCTCCTGGCTTGGGAATTAATAGATTTAATTTTACTTCATAAGTAACCTAAGTGTCACGTTTTGTTTAGAATTGTGAAAGCTACTCATATATTGATAAACACAAAATGTAAAAACATCATACATTGTCTTACTCTGAAGTAACTGAACTTCACTTATTTGGGGGCGGGGGTGAAGTTCTGTCTATATTTCATCATGGCTGAGTACTTTAGGAATTTTCTTTCATTTTCTTTCTTTTTTTCTTCCCCCCTGTGGTAGAATTTGAGCCTAGCGCTTTGACTGTGCCAGCCAGGCAAGTACCCTACCACTGGGCTACCTTCCCAGCCCCCAGAGCCTATTAATATTAATAGATAAAGAAAGTATTCATATCTTGATGTGTCCTATTGACATTTTAAAAAGAAATGTAATGCTAATGTTAATGAACATCTTCATAAGAGTAAGCAAGGACCAATGAAGTTAAAATTCTGGCCTATGCTATTCAAATGTTTAAATGGAGTAGCGGTAATGGCAATGCATTTCATCTTGAGAACTGTGCTTGCAATGGAGAAATAAATCATCTGGCTGAGAGCACCTGTCTTGTGAGATTTGCAGGTCAGTTGTTGTGTAGAGCTGAGGATGTTCTTAAACCAGTACTCTCTATGGGTGTTTCTGGGAACTCGAGGGCTGTGAGACCCCCTTCACTGATCTGCCATGTGAAGAACAAACTTAATAGTCACCCTTCCATGTTATTTGCCTTTCCTCTCCTTTTCAAACCCGTATACTTGAGATATCCAGAAGAAAATCGTGGTGGACCATGATGACCTCTGTTCTGTTGGCGTATGACATGTGCACGTGCAGTTTTTTGCCTTTTATGAAACTTCCAGTTTATTAATGCATAAACATTATGTGATGTGATGATCTCAGGTAGTAGACTCAAAAAAGCACTTTATGCCATCCCTCTTAAAGAATACAAAGAAAAAGAAAAGATTATAACGGAATCCTATGACCTCTCAAACTTTCTCTGGATCTGCCTCCTTTATACATAAATGTCACTCATGTGACCATCCCAGGGAACATCTTGAAGTCTGATCAAGTATAGTTCAAGCTTCAAAAACAGAAGCAGGCTGGAGATACTTGGCATTTTAATTATTGGTTTCTTCAACATTCTGTGGAGAACTTGATGTTTAACGTTTTGGTCCTCACATAGATTTCCAGGAAGACCTGCTGACTCGCATTTGGTTGGATGCAAAGGAGCCAAGAGAAAAAGAATCTATTCATGAGGTATAGATCTTTCATCTAGGAAGGCAGAATGGTGAGAGGTAAAGATAACCATGTGTCTGCCTAGGTTTTGAGATGCTATTTGATCTCACTGTATCTCAGTTTTCTACTTATTTCTGATGGGGTGGGGAGTTGGATCACATTCACCGTCTGTTGTGAAAACCTAACAGGCAAATATACTGAAAGACTTGAAAACAGTTTCTGGAATCCAATAATGATAAGTAGTCAAAGACTGCTGTCTGGATTGCTATCACCATCGTTATCATCTTCATTACTATCGGCTCTCCCAAGAGACCTAGGAAAAGTTAATCAATTCCCTGTGTGATTCAGATATGCAGTCATGTTTCACTACTTCAGAGTGTGCATTAAAATCTCTACTACATGGAAAACTTTCATGAAAAATATGATCCTTACTTTATTCTCGTAGCTTTCAACTCATGGAGAGTTGAGGGCAAATTTTTTTTTTTTAATAGGAAAAATTAATAGAACACTTTTGTCAATTTGAGCTAAGGTTGAAGTTGGGGGGTGTGAACGCTCAATTAAAACTATTTTCAAAGACCCTAATTGAATATTTATGCATCTTGGGAATTATTAGGGAGGAAATCACTCTTTCTGAAGTGATATCAAGACGACTCACTACACACTTAATCTGTTAATCACTACCTAAGCACCACAACAGGCCATTTCAGTGAAAAGAATCTGAGGGGTAATTATATCCTGTGGTTCAGTCTGTATATGAGTGACTGAAATGCCAAACTAATGGTGAAAGAAGCTTTGCATATAAATTAGCTTGACTAGGTGCTAAAGTTTAGTAGAACTCTAGTCCTTCTGAATCAAGTTTTTTGGACAAATTTGAAAATGTTTAGAATATATGTACAGACTTACATATTTTCTGCATGTTTTCTATGGAGCTCTGTAAGGTTGGAATCAGGCCTATCACTGGGAATATCCTCAACACTTGGATTGAGGGTTTCACAGTTTTATAGAAATGAACCCATACTGCTAGATAGGCAGAGCTAAAAACTGTTTTTGAATGAGCTGTTCAGATATGGCTTTTGGAATGGAGACATCTGATGATGCTCTCCATCATCCGCAGATCTACCTCCACCATCTCTGCCCAAGAAACAACAGTAGGAAAGCCACACTGCTTGTTGGGCAAGAAAAATAAGAAGTAAATAGAAAAGTATCTGCTCTTTGCTTAAGGGAGCATTTGATTCGTGGTACCTGATATTACAGTCACAGTATTATAAGAAATGTCCTTGAGTACAATCATTAAGAAAACTTAGCTAAATCAAATATCATTTACTTAATTGAAGAGTTCTTGATGAGCTACAAAAATCAATAGCATTTTATTAAGCAGTTAAAAAACGTTTGGGTCCTAGAGTTGTCTTTCTTCTTTTTCTTTCTTCCCACTCCTCTTTGTTAACCATTTAAATATTTGTAGCTGAGTGCCTCCTATTCAACTAAAAATGTTAAGCTCTACTATTAATTCCTCACCAAAAATAATTCTGACGGGGAAAACAATTCTTTTTGACTCTGGCTGAAGACTGATTTTTAAATCATGAAAATAACCATTTAACTTAAGACATTTCGAGTTAAACAGCAGAGCTTCTTTTCATAGGGTGTCAACAGCTCTTTAAGCATGAAGTGCCTCAGTGTTGTAACCAATTCAAGTCATCATCCACTTCCAAAATTTACAGATTTCCATGCATTTGAAAGATTTATAACCCCAAAGTACAAGTACTCAAAAGATTGCTATACATGAATTATGCAAAGGAAACCTTACAATTCAGAACCCAAAAATTGCCTTAAAGACTAGAAGTATTGAAAGACTTATAAATAAGTTTAGAATTGAGAATGAACATCTGTATTCCAGTGACAGTTGCCAATATCAGTCTCTCTCCCTCTCCCTTCCCCCTCTTTCTCCCCATCCTTCCTTCTTTCTTTCCCTTCCTTCTTTCCCTTCCTTCTTTCCTTCTTTCCTTCTTTCCTTCTTTCCTTCTTTCCTTCTTTCCTTCTTTCCTTCCTTCCTTCCTTCCTTCCTTCCTTCCTTCCTTCCTTCCTTCCTTCCTTCCTTCCTTCCTCCCT
>NC_034602.1:70865519-70878971 GCF_900095145.1 Mus pahari
TTTGGTGATCAACAGCAGTATGGAAATGTAAGCGGAATAAACCCTTTCCTCCCCAACTTGCTTCTTGGTCATGATGTCCTGCAGGAATAGAAACCCTGACTAAGACACCTGTGACTCTTTCTTCTACTTGTCTAGTTTGTATGTAAAGAAGAGGAATCTATAAGGTAGAATTTGAGAAAACTAACAACAGTAATAACAAAGGCCAGGATGTTGAACAGCTGACTTGCTAAGATGCAGCACACTTGAGTGTTTGAAAGTATGACTCAAGAAAATAAAAGCCAAGTTAAAAAAAACAAAACAAAACACCCGCTCCACAGCCCCTTCTGTTTGATCAGCCTGTGTTGCTGTTTATGCATCCCGCAGAGGCAGAGTGTGTTACTATTCAAGGCAGCCCCCAGTGGCTCACAGTAGCTTGAGCCTATGAGAATGGGAGTGAGCCTCAGCCCAGTTTTTGATGTTATGCTCGGGTGGGTAACTTGAATACTAAAATGCATTCCATTGACAGCTGACCCTGTGAGAGGGTTTTCAACAGTCTCCTGTTTTGTTTTGGTTTGGTTTCATTCTCCCTTCCTTTCCTCAAAGCCCTTCCAAATAAAGACTTTTGCTTGAGAGGAAATGGACCTCACTGATGGTCATCTTTCTGCATGAGATTTGATTTCTGGCAGGCAAGGGAGGTCTCAGCTAATTCACATGAGCATTTTCTTACCTTCAAATTTTAAGTGTTCTTGATTTGTCAGAGGCTAATGGGTGTTGTTTGAACCTTGACTCAGAATACTGATCATGACTTCAAGGAATGGACAAAGAACCTATTGAGAAATAGTTTTGGTTAACACAAGGCGTATGAATATCCATTGCTTTTCCTCTTTATAGTGGCTTTAAACTTCAATAGATGTTTTCTAGGGACTTTTCATTCTATTAAATATAGTTGTCTATGGGAGAGAACTGAAGCATATATTTCCCTTAAGAACAATAAATAGTCTTTATAGTTAAGAAAAAAGTTTCAGTTAAATATCATTATCAAATTCAACAACTTTCTCCATGGCAGTGAAGTATTTTTCAGTCATTCTGAAACAATAAAATTTTTATAATAATATCTCAATTGCCATGTTTAGTTACATTCCACTTCAAAAGTTCACATGAAATATTACAATCATTACTTTTATTCTTTTAGTTGCAAAGACACTTCAAGTTAGCTTTAGGTTGAAATGATTAATTTATTAGGAGGTTACTGTGCTTTTAGATACAACTTTTGGGGGAAGGAAGGAGGTTTACCACAATCAGTACATTTTAGAATGTCCTCTGGCCCTAGGCCGGAAGTCATTTGTAAGCCCCTCACTATATCTCCATATGCCCTCTACTGCGATGTTTAGAAGCTTTGATTTCTGCCACAGGTAAAATTATTATTTTATAGCTGTTTTCTATAGCTTGAGTATCTTTAAACAGAAATCCCCATGTCTGAACCACTCTCTCTCTTTAAAACTCAAAACTTACTAAACTGCCACACATGAAACCATGGAAGAAAGTTCATCATCTGACATGAAATGCAAGGCCATATATAAAAAGTGTACATTCAGACCATGTGGGTAGGGTGCCCAGGGAGCACGGGTGTGGGTAGGGTGCCCAGGGAGCACGGGTGTGGGTAGGGTGCTCAGGGAGCACGGGTGGACTTCCTGTTTAGACTTGGATATCGCTTCAGGACTCCTCACTATAAACGTGCAGATGTTAAACAAACAACAGGCAAATATTCAAAAGGCAGAGCAGGTCTATAAGGATGTTCCATTTCCTCTATGGATGGAAAGATAATCAACTCAATGGGATGGCTCAACTGAGACCATGTGATTTTCCACAGAATGGAGAAAAGCAGTTCATATCATCTAAATGTTCACTATAGTGACCAGTTGTTAACTAATAAGAAACCAGAATTGGGACAAAACCCGATTAGTTGTCTGTAAGTAGTCAGAGTCACTTCGTATACGCATGCTGTACCTGGAAAAGCCAATAAGATCATGCAAAACATGGGTTAGACATTTCCATCTTTTGTTCAGAAACACCTGCTGTTGCTGAGACCGTATCACAGTTCATCCAGGCTCTGTACTATGTGAAAACCCATTAAACACTGAAAGATGTCACTTACAGAAGAATTGTGCTTTTTTTCATTCAGTGGTAGAATTGCTATGGAGTCCAAAGGACAAACTGAACTCAGGTTTGTTCAGAATGCTGGCTTCCTCTCATATATTGTTAACATTGCAGAGAACAGTGCTGTTCTTACAGGCTTTAAGGAGATTATAGAGGCACGGAGTACACCCATGTGAACAGAGCTTCCAAGATGTCTCATCAGGCAGTACATACTTGGGATAGAATTAACTAGTGTTTGAGTTCTACTAGGGAAATCAGAATATCTTTACAGAAAGGAACACATAGTGATGCCTGACTAGAGATGGCACTGGAGAAACAGCTATCCTAACAGAAATTGCACAAACAAAATTATGCTTGGTGAATAAACAAAGAACAAAATAAGTCCAAACAAACAAAAGAAGGACCAGTATGCCTTTATGGGTATGTATCTATCCATCTGTTTGAGCATTTACACTGGCTAGTACATTCATAGCAGACTTCAGATGGAAGTACATGTTTATTCGAGTAAACCTTCTGTTTAGGAACAGACTCTTCAAATGTATAGCGAATGGGATGCTTCAAATTGTTGAAGCTAAGTAACTTCATCTTCATGCAATGGCCCAAAGAAATTTTACTTAAGTATATCTAATACTAAAAGGTTTTGAAATGACAGATATCTAATCTATTTCCATTATGTCATCATTGGAGCATGAGGTGACGTGGTACTCTAACGTATTTCTTAGATGAGTGTAGGATGGTAGATTTATTGATGTTCCTGTATGTTTATGAATATGTGTAGGTGGGTGAGCCTATCTGAGTGTGAATGTACTGTGTGATGATATGTGAGCTTTTGTGTACTACCTGTGTGGCTGAGCCATGAGTAGAGGACATATGAAAGCATTAAATTCCCTAGAAATGAAGTTACAATTGTTTGTGGACCACCTCGTGGGTTCTGGGGACCAAATCCGGATCCTAGGAGGGCAATAGGCTTGCTTAACTGCTGAGTCTTCTCTCGAGACCCCATCTTGTTTTTGTGATACTGTGATACTGTCTCATTGTGAACCCAGAGCATGCTAATTTGGCTAGACTAGCTGGCTGGTGAATCTTTAATATCCCCTGTTCTCTTGTCACCTCAGTGGTGACATTGTAGGCTCGTAGCCACCTGTGGCAAACACTTTGGAGATGGAGCCATCCACCCAGATTTAGTACTTTTCTTTTTAGCTTCATAGTTCAGGCTGGCCTTGAACTCTTGGTTCTCTGACCTCAACATCCCTATTCTAGGCATATGCCACCATGGATAGTTTGTGTTTTATTTTGCTGTTTTCTTTATTTAAATTTGAAAGCTATGCTATTTTTATTTGTATTTTTTTTTAGTATTAACAGTGTAACTAGTAACACATGAAGACAATTGTGGAGCAATCTTAAAGGTTAATAGAAGTTTAATTAGAAAAACTCCCTTGAATACCGACTTGCCTTATTGCTATAGGTCCCTAAAGAAGAAAGAGCATTAGAAACCACTATGCTATCAACATTGTGTTTGGTGACTTGATGGTATTAAGGAGACTTTGCAAGCATTTCCTTTTTTTGGTGCATTTGATTAAATGTGTGATCTTATCTTGGTGAGACAGCCTGCTGGGTTGCAGACAGTAGTATTGAGAAATGAAATTTGCTCACAGCCTCTAAGCAGACATTTATTCAATGAGACCTTTCTTGAATAGGAGCTGGCAATGAGAGATGTGTAGTGTGCCTATGTGTCTTCTTACATATGTTTTCATCCTTGCACTTAGGGGCTGCTGAGACAGAACAACCCTAGATGTAATGGAAGATGGAGGAAGGCACCAGGTTTATAAATGAGGTGTTAGCCCACTTTAGTATAAATGGATGTCATTCTCTGAAAGGTCACAGGGTCAGTGGCAGAGGATACTCCTTGCTCTTCTTTAAGGATGTTAGTGTGCAAAGAAGTGTGCACTATTGTCTCTGTGGGCTTCCTTGATGCATTTAAGGGGTGTCTCATTGAGTCTCAGTAATTAAGAATTTCGAATCTCATCTATTCATCCTCACAGTATTTATTGCATGTTTTGAAGATCATGTTTAAATTATATTTTGTGACTATAGAACATTCTCAACTTTGAGCATTGGTAACAAAACGTTAAAGCAGAAATCATTTAATATATTAATGTTACTTGTCTTGATTAGGGTTATAATTACTGTGATGAAACACCATGACTAAAATAAATTTGGGGGTGGAAAAGACTTCCTTCCATATCATAGTTCCTCACTGGATGAAGTCAGGACTGTAACTCATGTATTGGCAGGAATTAGAAGGCAGGAGCTGATGTGGAGCCCAAGGAGGAATGTTGCTTACTGACTTGTTCCTCATGGCTTTTCAGCATGTTTTCTTATAAAATCCTGGACCATGAGTGATCCAACCCACAATGGACAGGGCCTTCCCACATCAACTAAGTTAAGAAACTGCCCTTGCCTGTAGCCCACTCTTTGGAGGTATATTCGCAATTGGCTTTCCTCTCTGATGACTCTAGCATGTGTCAAGTTGACATGAATGGGCCAACACACTCCTTACTCACAAATCTCACAGAGTTATTTTGAGCTTGCAATTTTAATTCAGTGGCCCACTTTTGTCTTCACCGTGTATATCAATGGGACTGAGACTAGAACATATACACCATTATAAATTTTCCTCCATCTTCTCTAAGTGACAGTAATTTGTTAAAGCATTATCTTTAATACGAATGTAGATATATTTATTTGTACACTAACATATTCATATTAGCTGTCTCTTTTATTTTGGCTGGGTTAAATGATGTCACATGGATATATTAACTTAGAAATTCTTGGTTGATTCTTCAGTTCTGTTGCTGAGATTCCCTGCGTGACATCAGAGAGCACATCATTGTTCCTGACTTTTCCCATGTGTGACTGTACCCTGTGTCAGAGGTTCTTTGAATGTTCTTTCTTTAGAATTATTTTTCTTACTTGTCCTTAGCAGTTATTAATTCTTTATTATGAAACATAATAATTTTTACCGTTTTTATAATTTTAAGCAGTTACTGAGTTACATATTTACCAGGATGTAAAAGTCAGGGAGAGTCCCTCCTTAAAAAAGAAGGGGATTTCCTGTATATTTTAATAGTTGAGTAGGATTGTGGATTATATCTTTAACTACTGGGACTTTTCTGAATAGGCCCCTTATCTCCTCAGTTCTTTTCTTTGAAGCTGTTATTTTGTGAAACTCAAGTTTTACCAAACTGTCAGTGGAACACCAAACTGATCATTTGATGCATCTTTGAAAACTCAAGTAGGAAAAATCAAAGTAATTGACCAATAAACATATTTAGAGTAATTGAAATTTATATATTAAGGAACAGTTTAGTGAGGTAGAAAAATAAAGCATTGTGGTTTGCATTTAGTTAACATTAACATGAGTATTGTTAGACACAGGTGTGGTTGGAGATCTTTTAGTAGAAATGTAGGAAGAAAGAAAATTTGAGGGGGTCTGTGGTGGTTATATGCACATTTCTTTAATTTATGCACTGATAACAAGACTTCATAAATTTGATTTTGTTACTTCTGCATGTGTGAGTATGAGTGTGTGTGTTGTGTGAGCATGAGTGACTATATGTGAAGAATTGTGTATGAGTATGTGAGAATGTGCGTGAATGTGTGTGAGTTAGTATGAGTGTATGTGTGTGTGTGTGTGTGTGTGTGTGTGTGTGTGTGGAGAGAGAGAGAGAGAGAGAGAGAGAGAGAGAGAGAGAGAGAGAGAGAGACAGAGAGGAGGGGAAGAGAGACAGAAAAAGAGACATAGAGAGGCAGAGAGACACAGAGAGAGACACAGAGAGACTAATAGTACTATGTTAAATCCCTGTTGTGAACACGTGCATTTCGGTGTTAGTTCCAGGAGACAGCAGAACTTGGGTTACCCTGCTTCTCGCGTTCTGTAGCAGAACATATTTAGGAGACAGATTACAAGGGTTGATAAATGCACTACTGTTCTCTGTGGACTTACACAAATCAAACAAAAATGGAAGCAGTTATTAAAGTTTCTGTGGCAAGATAAATTTAAGTGACGTTGAAAACTGCTGTATTTTTTGTATGTTAGATTCCTCTAAATACTAAGCTATTCAGAACTGAAGATTCTGTCCCAACATGCAGGTGTGCAGCTTGCCGGCTCTGGGGAAGTCTTTCTACTTGCACTTCTCTGATTAAGGCACAATATTAATTAGCATCATGGTGCTGTGTTCCAGTGGTTATAGGAACTTCTGTCTGCCCCTTCTTTAGATGGTACATGGACTACTAGTGCCTTCCTTTAGAATGTCTAGATTGTGAAGAAAAGTGGTAAAGCTCATTTGAGCAGAATCCCCTGGGTGGTTGCGTTGGGACATTTCTTGGGATAGAGACTTGACTCAAATGTATAAGGACTTGGAGTCTATTCTTAGCCTGCATATGTGCAGGACTGTAAACACACACACACACACACACACACACACTCATGAGACTATCCTTGCTTTCAGGTTACATTTTCAAAAAATAAACAAGCACACCCCCCCCATTTATTGAAAAGATTTTAAAGCAATTTTTCCACTACATCCTCCTTGAAGAACCAATGTGTAATATTACATGTGGTACTTGCTTAGTTGAAAAAGATAAAATGGATTATATATCCTTTTGGAATAATTTACATTCAATGTGACAAAATGAAGGTATTATGTAAAAATATTATGGATTCTAATAAGTGTATCTCACAGTCTTGAGATTCCTTTGTTGTACTAGTAACTGAATGTTGTGAGTCACACATGTCATTCCAGAACTCATAATGCAGAAGAAGCAGAACAAGGAGTTCATGGCCGGGCTTGACTATTAGAAATATGACGTTTCAATGTTTCTCTTAGCTACCTTAAGTTTTTATCAATAAATCACTTTAGCATTTGATATTGCTTCTAGTGTCAGCTTTCCTTACTTTATGTTAAAATAGTAAATACATTTAAAATACAAGACTTTTGGCCCAATAGGACTAGTCTTCCAATTTTAACAATTCTTTTAGAGAACAAAAGTATATACACTGAATACTGAACAATTAATGCTAGTCTTTTTTTCTTCACATGACTGAATTTATTTACATAAAATGTTAAATTATAAATTTTCAGTATTAAATTGTATTTAAACTCTAGAGAAGTTGAGTGATCATTTTTGAAAGTGAACATATGCATCCAGGAAAATATAAAATACAGTGATTAAAATGTCTCTATGAATGAATATGGAAAAGAACAGAGCTTTAGAAATTGGAAAAGCACAGTTTCAAATTTTACACTGTGAAAAATGACAAGTGATGGCTTTATTTCCTCATCTGTTCAAATAGGTGTAAAAATATATTTATTTTCCTGGGTATAACACATATGAAATGAGCTAGTATATACAGTACAAGCTCATAAATAGAACATTATCTGTTGGAACTTTTAATTTGTCATGTTTTGCTGAAGGTGATCTCTTTCCCTTAGTATAAATCTAGATTTTTCTGCTATTCCCCAAAGGAAATTTTTTACTAAAATTAATGTTATCATTCATTTCTTTATTTATTCCAGATTCCTACAGGATGCTAGGGACATGGAACATAGCAGGTGTAAAAGATCCTTTGACTTTATGAGATTCTCAAAGTGATGGATATTAGATATTAAACAGTATATTGGATACTGTTTGCTTTGTTTTTTTTTTTAATATTTTTTATTTTATTTTTATAACTCAAGTCGTTGGGCACTGGAAGTCCAGCATGCCCTAAGTATTTAGATACAGTGTTGGATCTTGTCTAAGGTAGGGAGTGGATGGTTTTCTCAAGGAAGGTAAAAGACTAAGCATGTATCAGTCCAGGGAATACGCTGCTTTAGATACTGTTGTCAAAAATATCAGTCCAGGGAATATGCTGCTTTAGATACTGTTGTCAAAAAGGCACGCCACAAATACAGAGTGTACCAGTGGAGGGGTGTGATAGGGAAGGGAAGAAAGCCACATCATTAGGATTTGGCTGGATGGGCCTCACATCTCGTGGTGTGCTGGTTAGTTTGTGTCAGTTTTACACAAACAAGTGTCACCTGGGAGAAAGAAACCTAAACTAAGGAATTGTCTTGAGTGGGAGCACTTGCTTCATTGCTGATCAATGTGGGAGGGCCCAACCTACTGCAGGCTATGCCCCCTCTAAGCAGGTGGTCCTGGGTTTTATGAGGAGCCCTTAAGCAGCAATCCCTCCTGCTTTTTGCTGGTTTGAATTCCTGCCTGGACTTTCTTCACTGATGGCCCGTTACTTGGGAATCTGAAATGAAATGGACTGGTTTCCTCCCCAAGTTGATTTTGGTCAGTGCTAAGCACAGAGTATGTCCCAGTATAAATCGATGAGCTGACGCTGAATTGTAGAATCTCATTAAAAGTACTTGCTCCAACCAGTCATCAAACACTTTATTTGGGATGAAGATGCGTACAAATCCTACAAACAAGGTGTTATAATTTAACCTTGTGGATGTACATCTGTGTGATTCATGGTTGGGAAAGAGAGCTTTCTTCCAGAAGCCGGGCTTGTGCTCATCCTACCCTAAGTTTCTCTTCTCTTTCTAGGAGCTTGTATCTTTTGACTTGAAGGGATTTGTAGACATGGAGGAAGTTGGTGTAACAGAATCTGTGCTAAAGGTTAACAGTAACAGCAGGAAATTAGTAATATGGAAATAACTGAGAAATTTGAGGTGCTTTCAGTCACGCACTGAGGACAGACTTCATCTCTCCTCTATCAAGATTGAGGCTGTTATTAAATTTTAGGGCATTCTTTTGGTGGGCAGTGATACAATTACTTTTACAATCATTTTGAGCCAATTATTTATTGTTAATAAAAAATGATGTATGTTCTGGAAAAAATGAACCTGATGTAGGAGTCACTGGGCAAAATAAAAAATAAATTATAGTTTAGGCAAACTATCTTAGTGGAATAAATATATTTACTAGAGGAAGTGTATCGTTATAAGTATGGCTCAAGCCTTTGCTCACTTATGAATGTGTATTTACTGAGTGATTTCTATGTGACAGAGGCAAACACTACTGTGATAGGATCAAATAGGAAAAAAATAAATGGAGCATTTCCTGAAAACTTTGACCCACTGAGCTCAGACAGGCTAGATAAGGAAAGGATTTTCTCATCTGCTGAGCACCAGAGATGGCAGAGAAACTGGTAAGGCAGCTCGTGTTCCCTAAAACAGGATGCCTTGGCTTAAATGGAAGAGAGGAGTTAGTTGAGAGTTTGGGGAGAGCATCCGGAACAGAGGATTGGGAAGCTAGGTATAAAATACAGGCAAGGAAGTAAGCAAGAGTCCAAAGGGGACATCGAGAAACAATGTGCAAGACCCAAATATAGAACAGTCCAAGCCTCTGGCTGCCACTGCTCAGATGGATCAGCCTTCCTCTGACCTCATCATGGATTTCGCTGTTTTTTTTTTTTTTTTTTTTTTTTATTGGCATGTCTGTATATTATAGTCCCAACTAGTACACCTAGCTAGTTGTTTAATGTGGTTTGTTTGTTTGTTTGTTTGTTTTTACCTGAAAGTTTAATTCCATTTTCTGGAGTTGTGTGATACTAAAATAAAAGAATGAGAAAGAAAGAAAGAAAGAAAGAAAGAAAGAAAGAAAGAAAGAAAGAAAGAAATTATGTCTACTTTAAATGAAATATAAATGCTGTGATGTCAAATGATAGAACTGCATTTAATTTAGTTGAGAGTGTTCAAACCATAAAGATCATTCATTTGCTCTGTGATGTAAATATAAATTGTTTTATTAAAGTAAATGGGATTCTTATTTTAATGATACCTAAAATGACAGTGGTTCATTTGTCTCTCAGCTGCCAAAGTGGTTGGAAATCAAGTAACAAATGTAAATAGGTTGACTATATTATTTAAGAATTTCTAAGATATTTCAAGTGATTAATAATTTAATAATTTATATACTTCTTTTTCTTTTTGTATTCTGTCCTCAGACTCTTCATTATTTTTATATAGCATATATGTGATATTGTGGCATGGAACTTATTGATTTAGTTTTAGACAGTGTCTCACTTATGTAACTCCAACTGGATTTGAAATTTCAATCCTACTGCACACTGAGATATAAAATGTCTAACAAGAAGCCTAACTTTCATGTGGCTTTTGGATTATTTCTTTCATTTTATCCATCTATGAAAATGGAAATTCATTAATGACAGTGATTGGTAATCTTTTTTTTCATAACCTAAATGATCTGATTACTTAAATGTAGTTTTGTTTGATTCTAAAAGGTAAAAAGGTGTAATCCATATGATAAGCATCATGCAAGAAATGGTTTTAGTGACTTAAAGCTTTTAGTAGATACTGCAAAAACTCAGCTATGTCATAATTGTGTATTTTGAAAAAAAAAATGACCTTTAGGAGTAAATAAGTCCAGACTGTAAGACTGCCATGTGACCACAGTGTAGCTTTGGGCAAGTCCCCAAGCCTCAGTTTAATGACGTCCTTGGGCCGAGTATGTATGTGTCACAGGAGCTTGGGAGTTCACACAGTCCCATCTAAATTGTTTTATTATTAGATTTTATGTCAGATGAGACACTCTGCCACATTTACTTACCTAAATGGGAGCAAACTGTGCATCAGTCCCCCTTCTCCCTCCCCCCTCCCCTTTCCCATTCCACTCCCCCCAACTTCCCCTCCTCCCTTCCCCTGTGTATCTATCCCTTCCAGTCTTTGTGCAGGATTGACATTGCACTTTACAGCTGCTGCTTCTGTCTTCCTGGCCTTCCTTTCATTCTGTCATGTTCCTTCGTGTGCATCATTCTATCATTTTTTTTTTTTTTTTTATCTCAGCCTTATTCTGAAAGGCATGATTATCTAGCAATTTCTGAGATACAAATGGAAGCCTGAGTACTTACAGGAGTTGTCAGATAAGAAACCTAGAAATGCTTTTGTTACTTATTTCCATTTTGAATACCTACCCCCTGTAGGCCTGTATATGTAATACGTGTGAACCATAAAAACAGTTTTGTGATTAAGCTTTAGGCTTTCAAAGCTTTCAGGACAGCGATAGCCTTCCTTCAGCCCCAGGACACTGCTGCCTCTACATTTTATCTTAAGGAGCTGAAAACGGAAAAAAAAAAAAAAAATTATTATAGGAAATATGTGATGAAGGGTAGGGATGAGTCTAGACACCTTTATCCCAGATGAACACCTTTCCTTGAATGAAATAGTCCTATAA
Source organism: Mus pahari (assembly GCF_900095145.1). Taxonomy (NCBI): domain Eukaryota; kingdom Metazoa; phylum Chordata; class Mammalia; order Rodentia; family Muridae; genus Mus; species Mus pahari. Next base: position 70,876,905 of record NC_034602.1, read on the forward strand.
ATGTGTGAAAGACCGTTAGGAACTATAGTTGCTGGAAAGGACCTCATGTTCTTGAAGTCAGAGTTGGTGCCTTTTAGACTAGGTGTGTGAGAACCTGCCTTTCAGAAAGAGAGTTACAATATGATCTCAGTATCCGTGTCCTCTCAGCGAGCTGCTGTTTCAATAGGAGACATTCTCTGTTCTCTAATTACAGCATGTAAAGGAGATACAAATTTTAACCTCTCCTGACAATGGAAAGGACTCGCTTACAGAAAAGGAAAAGCGTTCAAGTTCTCCTTCAAGAGGACCAAGTAAATGCTTTTCTTTATGATCCCAACTGCTATAAAAATGAAATAATAAATCTTACTCATTTCTTAGTCTATTAGAGTTGCTATGTATACAACTAAGTTGTTGAATAATTCAATTTATGTTTATCTTGATAGTGTATTAAAAAAAAAGAACTGTTAAATACAGAGTAACATATTTAAACACACTTTAAAAAGTTATTTTGAATAATTCTGGGTAATTGCTATAGCAAACCAGATGTTGCTAAATTCTTATTTAATCGAAGATAAAGAATATCTGTATTATGATTTTGCCTTGCTGTCAGCTTAGATAAATGAGCCCATTTCCATCAGCATCCTGGAGAAAGAGGAAGGGCATGCAATAATATTTTTCTAGCTATGTTTGTTGAAAATTGTACTGGCTGGTTTTGTGTCAACTTGACAGAAGCTGGAGTTATCACAGAGAAAGGAGCTTCAGGTGAGGAAGTGCCTCCATGAGATCCAGCTGTAAGGGGATTAGTAATCAAGGGGGGGGGGCATGGTAGGTGGTACCATCCCTGGGGCTGCTGCTAGTCTTGGGGTTTATAAGAAAGCAAGCTGAACTAGTAACATCCCTCTGCATCAGCTCCTGCTTCCTGACCTGCCTGAGTTCCAGTCCTGCATCCTTTGGTGATGAACAGCAGTGTGTAAGTGTAAGCTGAATAAACCCTTTCCTCCCCAACTTGCTTCTTGGTCATGATGTTTGTGCAGGAATAGAAACCCTGACTAAGACAAAACTAAATATTAATCTTTTCTCTGGTTAAAGACTAAGCTGTGTCTTTTGCATCAGGACCAGAATCTCAGGGAAGCCATTGCAGTTTTTTTTTTTTTTTTTTGTCTTTAATGAATTTCACTTAGTCATTTCCTTCTAGAGACACTGTTTAGATTCCTCTTTTTGTTTCATTACACACTTTTATTTAATTATTTTTATTTTTCCATTATTTTATTTGTTTACATTTCAAATGCTATCCCCCTTCCTGGTCTCCTTTCCAGGCACACCCCAGCCCTTTCCCCTCCCCTTTGCCCCTAATGGCGTATATCCATTTTGTCTGGAGCTTTTTATCCTTGGAAAACTCTTGAAATGTTATTTCTAAGCATAAATGTAGGATCTGGTAAGAATATGTTCTCAATTGAAACATCAATCCTCTGTTGAGGGACCACATTAATATGAACTAACTAGTAGCCCCAGATCTTCCTGGGACTAAACCACCAACCAAAGAAAACACATGGTGGGATTCATGGCTCTAGCTGCATTTGTAGCAGAGGATGGCCTAGGCGGTCATCGATGGGAGGAGAGGTCCTTGGTCCTATGAAGGTTCTGTGCCCCAGTATAGGGTAGTGCCAGGGCCAGGAAGCAGAAGTGGGTGGGTTGGTGAGCAGGGAGATGGGGGAGGGGATAGGGGGTTTCTGGAGGGGAAACCAGGAAAGGGGATAACATTTGAAATGTAAATAAAGAAAATATCTAATAAAAAAGATGCATTTCCCTTTAAAAAAACAAAAACAAAACAAATATCAACCCTATTCCTAAATTCTTTAAAAATGATCTAATTCACATAAAAATATTAAATGGTAACTTTATTTATTCCTATTTTTTTGTTTGTTTTCCTATTTGGTTGCATCTACGTTCTCTTGTGGCTCTGCTGACATCTCAGAAATCTTGCCTCAAGTAACACATTAATGCAATACAAAATCCACAAACTAGACAAAAAAGAAAGAAAGAGAGGGAGGGAGGGAGGGAGGGAGGGAGGGGAAGGGGAAGGGGAAG